>NW_026869456.1:0-18606 GCF_023558535.2 Drosophila nasuta
TTTCAAATTAGTTTGTTTAATTGGCCATAGTTTACTTGGTTTTGTTTTAGGCATGTATGCCTTTTGTTGTATTCCGCATGAGGATCGTCCCATGCATTTTGATGAGGGACTCTATAATAATTCACCGCAAGCATAGCGATCATCAGTGACAGCAACAACCCCCACATCCCGGAAGAGCTAAGGGTTCAAAGGGTCCCGCTCGGCTGGTGATGATGATCAAGGAGCCGCACACGCAAGTAGGAAAAAAGCTGTGTGGCGGCGCGGCATGCTGCAAGTAATTCTGGCACCCAACAAGGGGCTGATATTACAAGAAATTGCAATTTGGCCCAACAACGGTGGGACAGTTGTTACAACTTGTAACGATACGAAAGGCGTACGCGATCGCTACGGCTGTTGTCTGGTCGGATGGGTGTGGGCAAGAAAAATATCCTTTCCGCTACGTGCTTCCATGGATTAACTATACTATTAGAAAATTCGCGTACTTAAGGAAGGGGAAAATGGGGAAGAGACATACAAAGACAGTAAACAAAAGAGTTAGAAGAAAACTAGAGGAAAGACAAGTTAGAGATCTACATTCGACTTGGAGCACTTCTCCTTTACGGTGCACTCATTGGTGCAGACGCCCACCATACCATGATCCTGCAAAGCCAATGTAAAAATCAATTTAAATGACGGGATCCCTTAGAGAAGCTCCTCGTCACTCAACCCTCCTCTTACAAACGCTGCATGGTTCCAAATTTGAACAATTACTCGCACTTACTAAACATTATAACAAATTTATTTAAATTAAGAAACATAAAGAAAAGGCAAATAAGTCAACAAAAGAAAACATGGACGGAATTTGAAATAACGACGTTGAAATATTAGAGCTAAATTAAATCTATTTCATAAATACTTAAAAACTAAATAAATAGAATAATTATGATTAATAGAAATAGATAGCCAATATTTCATATTGCAATTTTATATGGATCGCTAATTAACAGATAGTTTTATGCACTATAAAACTTTCGGTTTCATTGTTGTCTCAAAAGTAAATGCAAGACAAAGACTGGCGCCTTTCCGGGTTTGCCATCGCTTGTCGTGTTGCATGTTGCAAGCAAGTTCGTGATGCTAACCCCTAAGCAACTGCAATACAGCAAACACACACACACATTCTCAGCTTGACTTGGCTTATGATGACAATGGCTTTGAATGGCTGTGAAAGATTGTCCTCGGTGGTGATAACCAGAGCATTAAAACTGATGCTGTTGCCTGCCTGCCCCATGTTGCATGGCTTTGACTTTTAAGAGTCTGAGATGCTTTCTGCGTGCAACTGTCACTTAATGCATGTGGTAATTTTTGATAAGAAATGCGATACAATAGCGAAGCAGTTTAACGACACTATCCCCAGAGCCACTTCTAAACCATAATAAACTAAAAGTTAAACAAGCAATTAAAGTGGATTTGCTTTTAAAGCTGTTTCAAGCAAAACAATTTAAAATGCGACTCAAAGCTGTGCTCATTAATTGCTTGAGCCTGTGGCAAAATCTATAAGATAAGCAGAGATGATTGAAAGGCATTGAAAATGCCAGTAGCTGTTCAATTAGTGGAGATTCACGTTTTAATTGTTAATCAATCAGATGAGCTAATACTGCCTAAAACGTGAATTTGCTTTTAAAGCCGTATTCTTAGTGTGAATACGACAAGAGCATTCATTTAAAGAGCCAAATCAACAAATAGTTTATAGCTAATTGGAATGCTATAAAAAATCTTCAGATTAGCACCAAACAATATATAAAAGTGAAAAGTTTTAACTGTAAGAATTATAAAACTAATTCGATAAAAACAAAATTGAAGTTTCAATAAGAGAAAACTGTGCGGTATTATTCTTAAAATATACCTTATAATAAACTGCAAAAATACTGAAATATATTGAAGGATTTTATATCCAGGAAGTAATTTACTCAAAATATACTATAGAGGTCAACCTCATTTGTCAAATGCCCAAGTTGAACAAAAACTTAAACTCTTTAGTCACCCTACAACATTTAATATTCAATTGACATCAAAGTCACGTCAAATCACGCTAATTCTGTGAATATTAATGCAGCAACTGCTGAAGTTTTTCCATTTGATTTGATTTATATTTCAATAACATTTATTTGAAATAAGTATCTGAAGTAATAAAGCTGGAAAAGGAAGCTGAAAAGAAAGCTGAAAATTCCCAAAAAAAAATTTTTAAATTTAATTTGTTAATAGAATTTATTGTTTTGTTTATTTTTTATTCAATTACATTTTCAAATGGAAAAAATATTTCCATCATCCAGTTTTGTTAGAGTATAATTACTCGTATTTAATTCCTTAATGTGCTCATCACTAACTACAGCATACCGTGCCGGGAGGTAAAAAATGCTTTTCCAATGTTAATTTTATGGAATTAGCATTAAATTTACTAGGAACCCTAGACGCTCCATAGATTCTGTATTCCTTATTCCTTGGTAGAGCGTGGAAAGGGAGCTTCTTCTTTTCCGTTATTCTATTCAAATAATTCTCCGTTGTTTGAACGTCGATGTCATCGGAGAGGATTTGGAGGTCGTTAGCATGAGGAGTAATAAGAGGATGATTAACATTAGAGAAGTCAATCGCCTCTCCCTTGGTAGCCTCCTTAGATGGGTTCATCCTGATAAGAACACCAAGAGCGAACATGATTATATGCTTGAAATGCAATTCGCCGTACGCAGTAGAGTCGTGATCAGCAGTCGAAGCATAACATTCGTGCGTGTACGTAGAAGGTCATCGTTTTCAGCCGTATCAAATTATCAATTATCTTAAATTTACCTTATATATTATATTCTAATAAGACTAAGGCCGTGTAACGAACCCGTCTAGGGCGTCATTTTATTATGAGACGATCCGTTAGGTGGGCAGCAAACTGCAATCATACTATGCCTCTGTCGACTAAAGCTCAGGGAAAGTGGGTTGGGTCGTTTGCCACCTAGTATGCTACCGTGCCACACAGATAAAAGGATGTAGACAGAGTTAAGACGGGAACAGACAGGATAGGCTATCAACCGATAGACCGGTTAGGAAGTATTTGCATTCAATATATAAATATGAAGAACGAAGATGGTTATGTTCTTCCTCTTTACCCTCCCAACCTGTAAAAGCTTCTGGCTCTATGCCTTTACCCAAATTAAGCAACAACAAGTAATATCAGGTGCCCATTACTTTATAATTTATTTCGACTTCATGATTATTCAACGAGGTTAAGACCAAAAGGCTTCAAAAATACTATAATGCATGTACATAACTTCATTTTATGCACTATTTGCCTACTATATTACTTTTGCCTAGTATTTTATAATAGGATGGGTATGAATATAATAATAATAAGAATAATTAGGGAATGGGAAATTGGGGAATTTTCAGCTTTCTTTTCAGCACTTTTCACCTTTTACATTGCGTGAATAAATGTATTTGAAATTTAATTTCATCATTTTAAATGGGGTATGGGAAATTTAAACAGGTCTGTTAACAGAACCAGGTCCGTTATCAGAACCGGATACCTGATCAGTACAACCAGATCTGTTTAAAAGAACAGCTACACAGTTAAGACGGGAACAGACAGGATAGGCTATCAACCGATAGACCGGTTAGGAAGTATTTGCATTCAATATATAAATATGAAGAACGAAGATGGTTATGTTCTTCTTCTTTACCCTCCCAACCTGTAAAAGCTTCTGGCTCTATGCCTTTACCCAAATGAAGCAACAACAAGTAATATCAGGTGCCCATTACTTTATAATTTATTTCGACTTCATGATTATTCAACGAGGTTAAGACCAAAAGGCTTCAAAAATACTATAATGCATGTACATAACTTCATTTTATGCACTATGTAAGATGTGTTAGCTGAAAAGTTTAATTTTGTCTGCCACCGGTTCTTGATACCAGTAACAATTTTGTTGCCGCAATCTGTACTTGAAACAAATTGAGCTCGGAGAAGTGAATACCACGAATGTTCGTTGAGTACTGATTTTATTGTGGAATATGCAGGGTTTATATATACAATATCTTAAGAACTAATGTTTGTTTAGGTCAAAATCTTATCTGTTTATAGTTTACAATGGGTAGCCTGATAATCAATAGTTATCTCATAGTTTAATAGTCTGAACAGTTGTAAAATAGGATAACCTTATCTTATATCGCTTAAGTTTATGACGCATGCAGGTCAAATCATCCGTGCTGACAGATGGTGTGAAGTCGTAAATGCGCAGCGGTGCCTGTTTGTATAGGACTATCTGTTATCTATCTGCAGCGCACGATTTTCTGCTTGTCTCGAAATCGTACATCCTCCCGGCCGTTGAACGCAGTTTCAACCATCATCGATGTTAATGGTGAACGGCGGACTCGAAGTCGTATCAGTTTTCCTCATTGCCACCGCTGGTATCTGGACTTGCTGTGGTCTCTTGTCTCTGTTGTACCATTTTCTTACCCAGTGAATGGTCAATATTATTATGATGAATGTTAGGCCGATGTACATTGCGATGTGGTGATGCTTGATCGTCTCAAGTCTATGTGGTAGTCTGAGTCTTTGGTTTGGTACAAGATCCCGTTGAAGATCCAGTAGTTCGGTATAACCAAATTTATTTTTTTTTTTTTTATGTAATATTTTGTCTTTTGGAGTTGCGTATAATGCATCCTGCTTTTTCGTGTTTCGTAACCAGATATCTGATGCAAACAGCTGAGAGTTTTATTGGCGTCCTTGTCGCATAACAGTGGTTATTGAAACGTGATTTGGTTGTTTCCTTTTCCTCAGCTGGCGGTCTTCAACTGCTTTGTTTTCTTCTTCCACTTCATCTTCTTCAATTGGATGTTTGTCAGTGGGTTCATCTTCATTAAATAGTGGAGCAACATGTTGAATCTCACGTTTAAAGATCCCTTTGGTCGTTTTAACTTCAACCACTCGTACAAAGTTGTCCTTCCCGTAGAAGACTCGAACAATTCTTCCCATGGGCCATTGTAATACCGGAACATTGTCTTCCTTTATTATTACTAAAGTGCCTTCCTTTATGTTTGCTGAGGATCTTCTCCATTTTTGACGTTGCTGCAACTGTTGTAGATACTCCTGCGACCATTGTTTCCAGAATGCATGTTTCAGTTTTGAAACGGCCTGCCATCGATTACCTAACGTTTTGGTTGCTGCGATGGTTCACAATCAGCTTGTGCAGTTAGCGGCTCTCCAATTAGGAAGTGTCCAGGCGTTAGTGCTGTAACGTCATTTTGGGTCATCGGACAGTGGTGTTAATGGTCGAGAGTTCAATATGGCCTCTATTTCGACTATAACTGTTTCCAGTTCTTCATAAGTAAGATCGGCTGTCGTCACATTTTTTAGTAATAAATGTTTTGCCGACTTTACTGCAGCTTCCCATAATCCTCCGAAGTATGGTGCACGAGGTGGAATGAATTTAAATTGAACTCCCTTGTTGTTACACTCCTGAAGAATTTGGGTTTTCGCATTATCGGAGAATATAGCCTCCTGTAACTCCTGCAACTTGTTTTTGCTCCCACAAAAATTTGTTGCGTTGTCGCAGTGAAGAGGCTTGGCATTTCCTCGCCGAGCAATGAAACGACGAAGTGCTGCCAAGAATGCCTCTGTTGTGAGATCGCTAACCAGCTCGAGATGCACAGCTTTAGTCGCGAAACAGCAGAATATGGCAATGTAAGCTGTGCTAGGCTTCTTTCCTCTCACTTTGTAGTGGATTTTAAATGGTCCACAATAATCGACGCCAGAGTTGAAAAATGGTCGAGCTTGCGTTACCCTAAGTGGTGGCAGATTTCCCATGATCTGCTCCATTAATTTTGGCTTAGCTTTAGTGCACTTGACACAGGCTTTACCGTGCTCCTAGCCATAGTTTTTCCTTTAAGGATCCAGAATTGCTGCCTTGATGTAGTCAATAGAGCCTGAGGTCCGCAATGCATGTTGTCCTTGTGTATTTGCACAAGAATCATCTTCACAACAGGGTCGTTGTATGGCAGAAGTATCGGATGTTTGGAGTCGAATGATATATTTGCCGCCTCCAGTCGACCTCCTACACGCAAAATTCCATTCTGATCTAAGAATGGTGATAGTGAGTTGATTGAACTGCCTTTTAGTGTCTCCCTTTGCCTCTTGAGATGTTTGATGTCATCTTTGAAGTCGATATTTTGAATGTTGCGGAAAACAATTTTTCGGGCTTCCATTATTTCTTCAAACTCAATGGTGTGGCTTATGTATTTCTTCTTACGTCGGAAGCGCATCATGTAAGCTATTACTCTGAGTAGCTTGTTAAATGAATTATTATGTTGTATTGTGTATATTATGTCCTCCTCTTTTGTGATAGTCATCACGGATGATTGACTAACCTTTGGCGGATTCATAATTATTAATTCCTCGTTGGTAGCAATAAAAGGAGCCGGCCATGTGGATGATGAACCATGTAGGAACATAGGGCCGTAGAACCACATGGCATGTTCCGCGAATTTTGAAGCCGTCATTCCTCTGGAGAGGACATCTGCTGCATTGTGTTCTGATGCAACATGTCTCCACTGTTTTGGTATGGATAGCTCATGTATTGTTGCAACTCTAGTGGCAACGAATTTGTCTCGAATGGATGATGAGCAATTAATCCATGACAGTACAATCCGTGAATCAGACCAGTAATATGTGGATGCATTTTTCATGGCCAAGTCTTCCTTTATTTTGGAAGTCAACTGTGCTCCTAATACAGCAGCCTTAAGCTCCAGACGTGGTAGAGTTATTGTATTTATTGGTGCTAAGTGAGATTTTGCACATAATAACTGGATCGTTCTTCGCTTGTCCTTATATGTTGCTCGGATGTATACAGCAGCTCCATATGCTTTCTCCGAGTCATCAACAAATGTGTGGATTTCTGCCGTCACAGGTGTTTTTCCTGAGTATACGTGACGTGGTACTTTTATGGTGTTCAGAACCTTTAGCTCCTCCCTGTAGCGTTTCCATTCCTCCTGAAGATGAGCCGGCAGATCGTCTTTGTACCCATAACCCTCCTTTGTGAGGTGTTGCATGAAAATTTTGCTTTCATTACAACTGGGGAAAATAAACCAAGAGGATCAAATATCCTAAAGATTTCAGACACAACATCTCGTCTTGATATGTTGGCCTTTGTTGCTATCTCCGTTTTCCCACAAAGGTGATCTGTCGTTGGTGTCCAGGTGATTCCGAGGGTCTTAATCGTGTAGTCCTCATATGAAGTCTCCCTCCAGTTGTACATTTGAAGTGATGTCTTCCCTCGGAACTCCTTGTAGAACTTGGAAATTGTTGGTACACCATTTTCTTAACTTGAATCCAGAATTTTGCAGAAGTTTGTTAAGCTGTTGTTGCCTCTGTAGAGCTTCTGGTATAGTTTCGGCTCCGGTTAAGCAATCGTCTACATAGAAGTCGTTTTCCAAATGCGGCAGCACCATTAGGTATTCCTTTCTGCCTTTTTGTGCTATGTGCTGCAAGCATTTTGTGGCTAAATATGGTGCAGCTTTTGTTCCATAGGTAACCGTTTTAATCTGTAGTACCGCAAATCCTCAGATGGATCATTGCGCCAAACAATTGTTTGGAAATATTGGTCCTCGGGATTTATCCAGATTTGACGGTACATTTTCTATGTCCGCCGTGAAAACATATTTGTGAGTCCTAAATCGCAGCAAAATTGAAAATATAGAGTTTTGCACCGTAGGTCCTTTTGTGCAGTAAGTGGTTGAGCGATTTTCCTGATGAAGTAACTGCAGATGCATCGAAAACCACTCTTAATTTGGTTGTTGTACTTTCAGGTTTGAGCACACAGTGATGTGGTATGAAGTACCGTGCTTTTGTTATTTCATTTGTGTGCATCTCCTTCATATGCCCAAGAGCTTCATATTCTTTCATGAAATCCACATAACTTGCCTTAGTTTGTGGATCTCGCAATAGCCGTTTTTCCAAAGAAAGGAATCGTCGTGTCGCAAGATCACGACTCTCCCCAGGGCTGAAGCATTATCCATGAATGGGAGACTAACAATCGGTTTCTTATCAATTGCAGTCTGAATGTTCTGGAGAAAGTGCATTTCACATTGTTTCTCCAGTGGTGATAGACATGGTGTATCGGTTGAGAATGAATCCAGTTCCCAAAATTTCGTAATTTGTTGGTCTACCTTATCTTCTTCGGTTAGAGCTGCACAAGTAGTTGATCTTGATGAATTATGTTTTAATTTTCCAGCCACAATCCATCCTAGTTTGGTTTTCTGTAATCTTGGCAGTCCTTACCCAACGATAAATGCTTGTCCTGCATTATATCGTAGTAGTGTTCTGCTCCTAAGAGTAGATCAATCTTTTCCTGCTTTGTCAAAGTTAGGATCTGCTAATTCAATATGCTTTGGAAGTTTCCAACGAGCAATATCAATTGACTGTCCTGGTTGATCTGCAACAATGTGAGGCAATACAATAGCCTCCAATCGAGAGTTGAAATTGTTATGCTGTGATTTGAGCATAACATTAACACGTGCCTTCGATGTTTGTGTTCGTCCACCAATTCCATTTATTTGTAGCTCTGATTTTTAACGTTGAGAGCTAATATATTTAATGCTCTTTCAGAGATTACATTGACTTGAGAACCTGAGTCAAGTAAGGCTCTGAATTCGGCCATTTGTCCATTATTGCCTTCAATAATTACTCGAGCAGTGGCTAAAAGTACATAATTGGTTTGTACTCCACTTGCTGATGCTGCTGTTTTGGATTCAGGCTTCGATTCCAAATGTAGAAGAGTGTTATGCCTTTTATCGCATTTAAAACAATTTTTCTTCTGGCATTCCTTTGCTGAATGATCGCGTTTGAAACATTTTACGCATAACTTGTTCCTTTGAACCCAATTTAATCGTTCAGCTGTTGTTTTCTTCAAAAATTCGTTGCACTTATACATAATGTGATTGGTTTTGTTACAGAAATAGCATGTATACTCTGTACCAATCTGAGCGCATGTGCCTTTTTTGGTGTGATTTATCTTATCACTGCCGGTAGCCTCCAATGTAAGGAACCGATGTTCCAAGAAGGTCAAAACTGATCCAGTTTCTGCAGCTTCTTTGAGTCTACAACTGATTGTTCATATAACATATGAGTTTGACGATCCAATTTCCTTGTCAAACTACATAACAGTATTGGATCCCAGTTTTCAGTTTGAATTCCAATGTTATTTAGTGCAGATAATGTTTCTTTGATATTATCATGCATTGCCTTTATAGACTTGCCATCATTTGTTATTGATGGTTGGTCTAATATTTTTGTATTAATGCGTTACTTAGCACTCTTTTGTTGCTAAAACGCTCTTGTAGCATATTCCATGCTGTTTCATAATTTCCTTCGGTTAAGGATAGATGGCGTATTAAACGCTCAGCATCTCCAGTGATGCTAGTTTTAAGTACCACATCTTTTGAATGATGGGTAATGATGCTTCATGAATCATTTTCTTGAAGATGTCATGAAATTGTTGCCATTTTAAATAATCCCCATCAAATTTGGGAATTTCAACCTTCGGCAACGGCAATGAGGCATGCATTTGGGGTATGTTAGCAGGACGAGAGATACTTTCTTCACATGTCATAGTTTGGACTCCTATGACGGCGTCTTCAGCTGCTAAATATCTCCGGTCGCTATATCCAAGTTTTGCAGGATCCTCAAATTTTTATAAATTTCTATGTGGATCGTTGTTATCTTATTCCAATACTGATTTATGATTGGCATAAATCCTTGACGAGTTTCATTCGTCATTTTGTTCATGATGCGTTCCAAGCTATCCAGCAGAACCCTTTGTTCACGAATCATTGGCTCCAGTTCTGATTCTTCTTCACTGGAAGTAACCGATCCAGTATCCATTTGTATTGTGGATAATTGTTTATTAAATTCTCCTTTGTAGGATACAACCAAATCTCTTATTTGATTGAAGTAGTCATTTTAAAGTAATTGTGCTCAATTTTAGCACCTTCTGTTTTACTTTTATATTTAAATCCTCTTTAGAAAATGTTTCCTACAGCTTAACTAACTTCTCAATGCGTTTTTGGAAGTAGTCATGCTGTAGTTTTCGCTCAGGCGAGTCCTTTTGTAATTCCTTATTACGTTTTGGATCTCTTCGCCTGTTATTAATTGCCTGTCCAGCAATGCGCTGATATTCGATGATGCCATTTTTTATTTAAAGTAATACCTGACCCGTTGGAGGTATTTTGTTTTGTCGCTTTGACAGGTTGTGCCTCTACTCACAACCAAATAGGCGGTCAAGGTATACTTTTAAATATTATGGCTATGGAGCTTGATTTTCTCCTTCTTTGTTTCTGCCAAGTTGACTATCCAGTGATGTCCAAGATCGCCAAGTTGATCAGTTGTTGGTTTTTGAAATTGGTCGCCCAGTTGACCAATTATACGTGTAGGATTCTCCAAAATAATCCTGTGTCCAGAAGTCGGGGTCACCAAATGTTAATATGTGTTCACTATTTGCCTACTATATTACTTTTGCCTAGTATTTTATAATAGGATGGGTATGAATATAATACTAATAAGAATAATTAGGAATGGGAAATTGGGGAATTTTCAGCTTTCTTTTCAGCACTTTTCACCTTTTACATTGCGTGAATAAATGTATTTGAAATTTAATTTCATCATTTTAAATGGGGTATGGGAAATTTAAACAGGTCTGTTAACAGAACCAGGTCCGTTATCAGAACCGGATACCTGATCAGTACAACCAGATCTGTTTAAAAGAACAGCTACCTGGTCGATACAACAAGGTCTGTTTAAAAGAACGGCTAGCTGATCTGTTTAACAGTCAGATAGCTCAACTGTACAACCAGCTCTCTTCATCAAAACATGATAATGTATCTGATTATTGGTTATATATGATTATGTTTCGTAAAATAGATCACAGTACACTAATGACCACAAGACTGAAATAATCGCTAATCCACTAACAGTTGAATGAGATAAATTTGAAAGAAAATGAATCAAAAAGTTGTACCTCAATTAACTAAAAGCCAAAATCCTCTAAAAAAATTTTCTGATCTTAAACAACTCAAAAGTTAGAACAGTATTGGTCTGGAGGAAACATTTAAACCTATAACTGAACCACTACATGAACTTGTGAATGATAACAAAAATTTCAGACATTGTTACCATCAGAGTTTAATAATGTTGAGACTGGGAAAAAACTATGCAAAACTATACTCCAATCGACCGAGAGAGAAACACACCACCTAACAAGAAAAGGAAACTCACATTTCACAGTGCTAAGAGTCAATACTCAAAATATGATATTGAGAAGACATTGGATTGGGGAATGGATAGTGTTAATGCTCAGGACGATGATGATGATGATCAATTCTATTCTCAACCAGCTATAGAAGACACATCGTTTGAAGGCTTACCTCATACCTCGAGATCGTTAGCGAGAGAAGTCTCTCCTTATTCATCAACTAAGTTTATGAAACAAATATCCCCACACTTCGCTTTAATTACCGGTTCAAGACTCACCCCATTCATCATTTCCGTTAACGAGTCAAGAGCCCTCTCATTCATCGAACGTGTTACCAAATGAAACAGTCAATCAACCCAACATGAAGACAACTTAAAAATTTGAATATCAGTGAACTGGCACGTGTAACGAGTAACGAAGCTTGTTCGCTAAAGAAGCTGGTGGACTTTGTAACGTGTAACGAAGCTTGTTCGTTTAAGAAGCTGGTGGACTTGTAACGATACGAAAGGCGTACGCGATCGCTACGGCTGTTGTCTGGTCGGATGGGTGTGGGCAAGAAAAATATCCTTTCCGCTACGTGCTTCCATGGATTAACTATACTATTAGAAAATTCGCGTACTTAAGGAAGGGGAAAATGGGGAAGAGACATACAAAGACAGTAAACAAAAGAGTTAGAAGAAAACTAGAGGAAAGACAAGTTAGAGATCTACATTCGACTTGGAGCACTTCTCCTTTACGGTGCACTCATTGGTGCAGACGCCCACCCTACCATGATCCTGCAAAGCCAATGTAAAATCAATTTAAATGACGGGATCCCTTAGAGAAGCTCCTCGTCACTCAACCCTCCTCTTACAAACGCTGCATGGTTCCAAATTTGAACAATTACTCGCACATACTAAACATTATAACAAATTTATTTAAATTAAGAAACATAAAGAAAAGGCAAATAAGTCAACAAAAGAAAACATGGACGGAATTTGAAATAACGACGTTGAAATATTAGAGCTAAATTAAATCTATTTCATAAATACTTAAAAACTAAATAAATAGAATAATTATGATTAATAGAAATAGATAGCCAATATGTCGTATTGCAATTTTTATATGGATCGCTAATTAACAGATAGTTTTTATGCACTATAAAACTTTCGGTTTCATTGTTGTCTCAAAAGTAAATGCAAGACAAAGACTGGCGCCTTTCCGGGTTTGCCGTCGCTTGTCGTGTTGCATGTTGCAAGCAAGTTCGTGATGCTAACCCCTAAGCAACTGCAATACAGCAAACACACACACACATTCTCAGCTTGACTTGGCTTATGATGACAATGGCTTTGAATGGCTGTGAAAGATTGTCCTCGGTGGTGATAACCAGAGCATTAAAACTGATGCTGTTGCCTGCCTGCCCCATGTTGCATGGCTTTGACTTTTAAGAGTCTGAGATGCTTTCTGCGTGCAACTGTCACTTAATGCATGTGGTAATTTTTGATAAGAAATGCGATACAATAGCGAAGCAGTTTAACGACACTATCCCCAGAGCCACTTCTAAACCATAATAAACTACAAGTTAAACAAGCAATTAAAGTGGATTTGCTTTTAAAGCTGTTTCAAGCAAACAATTTAAAATGCGACTCAAAGCTGTGCTCATTAATTGCTTGAGCCTGTGGCAAAATCTATAAGATAAGCAGAGATGATTGAAAGGCATTGAAAATGCCAGTAGCTGTTCAATTAGTGGAGATTCACGTTTTAATTGTTAATCAATCAGATGAGCTAATACTGCCTAAAACGTGAATTTGCTTTTAAAGCCGTATTCTTAGTGTGAATACGACAAGAGCATTCATTTAAAGAGCCAAATCAACAAATAGTTTATAGCTAATTGGAATGCTATAAAAAATCTTCAGATTAGCACCAAACAATATATAAAAGTGAAAAGTTTTAACTGTAAGAATTATAAAACTAATTCGACAAAAACAAAATTGAAGTTTCAATAAGAGAAAACTGGGCGGTATTATTCTTAAAATATACCTTATAATAAACTGCAAAAATACTGAAATATATCGAAGGATTTTATATCCAGGAAGTAATTTACTCAAAATATACTATAGAGGTCAACCTCATTGTCAAATGCCCAAGTTGAACAAAAACTTAAACTCTTTAGTCACCCTACAACATTTAATATTCAATTGACATCAAAGTCACGTCAAATCACGCTAATTCTGTGAATATTAATGCAGCAACTGCTGAAGTTTTTCCATTTGATTTGATTTATATTTCAATAACATTTATTTGAAATAAGTATCTGAAGTAATAAAGCTGGAAAAGGAAGCTGAAAAGAAAGCTGAAAATTCCCAAAAAAAATTTTTAAATTTAATTTGTTAATAGAATTTATTGTTTTGTTTATTTTTATTCAATTACATTTTCAAATGGAAAAAATATTTCCATCATCCAGTTTTGTTAGAGTATAATTACTCGTATTTAATTCCTTAATGTGCTCATCACTAACTACAGCATACCGTGCCGGGAGGTAAAAAATGCTTTTCCAATGTTAATTTTATGGAATTAGCATTAAATTTACTAGGAACCCTAGACGCTCCATAGATTCTGTATTCCTTATTCCTTGGTAGAGCGTGGAAAGGGAGCTTCTTTTCCGTTATTCTATTCAAATAATTCTCCGTTGTTTGAACGTCGATGTCATCGGAGAGGATTTGGAGGTCGTTAGCATGAGGAGTAATAAGAGGATGATTAACATTAGAGAAGTCAATCGCCTCTCCCTTGGTAGCCTCCTTAGATGGGTTCATCCTGAATATTTAATGTGTGTGTGTGTGTAGTACCGCTGGTGCTTTTCAGTGCTGCTACTGCTCCTGCTGTTCGGTGTTGCTCGTTGGGCGAATGCGTGCTCCTGGTGGTGGAGGCAAAAATTTGAAACAAACTTGATCTGCAGGCAAACATAACAAATATATTACTGTCGAAAAAATTATTGCTCTATCTCTTATAGTCTCTGTAGGTAGTCTAGGTGTTCATATGGACAGACGGACATGGCTATATTATCTCGGCTGGTGACGCATATCAATAATTTATATACTTTATAGGGTCGGAGATGCCGCCTTCTACCTGTTACATACATTTACTGCCGTCTCAAAGTTAAGTGTAGCGGGTATAATTAGGCAAGAAGGAGGGATTCCTTTATAAGATCGACAAGGGTGCGGAACCGTTCCATACTGTTCATGTTGACCACCTGAGAGTAATGGATGTCACAACTAATCACACTTTTACAATTGTGAATGACTTCAAAAATTAGTCTGGTTCTATCCAACTAAAACCACGAGCAGTGAGGAAGTTCTGTAGAAGCTGAGGAAATGGTCAGACATCTTTGGAAATCCTTGCCGAATCCTTAGCGATCGTGGATCGGCATTTACTTGTGCTGCATTTGAGACTTATGTTTAGGCAAATAGAATCTAGCACATTTGGAGCACCACCGGAGTCCCAAGACGAAACGGCCAAGTCGAACGCGTTAATCGCTCAATTTTGGCCATAATCTCAAAGCTGTCAGTACCACGCCCAAGTCGAGCTTATGTTTGGCGTCAAAATGAGAAATTATGCCGATTGCAGAATTCTACAGACCCTGGATGATGAAATGTGCAACAGTCTCGACGAGGAGCGACAGAAGTCCCGGCCATAAGCGAAAGATGAAAGATGAAAAAAGTTCGATAAGAACACCAAGAGCGAACATGATTATATGCTTGAAATGCAATTCGCCGTACGCAGTAGAGTCGTGATCAGCAGTCGAAGCATAACAGTCGTGCGTGTACGTAGAAGGTCATCGTTTTCAGCCGTATCAAATTATCAATTATCTTAAATTTACCTTATATATTATATTCTAATAAGACTAAGGCCGTGTAACGAACCCGTCTAGGGCGTCATCTTATTATGAGACGACCCGTTAGGTGGGCAGCAAACTGCAATCATACTCTGCCTCTGTCGACTAAAGCTCAGGGAAAGTGGGTTGGGTCGTTTGCCACCTAGTAAGCTACCGTGCCACACAGATAAAAGGATGTAGACAGAGTTAAGACGGGAACAGACAGGATAGGCTATCAACCGATAGACCGGTTAGGAAGTATTTGCATTCAATATATAAATATGAAGAACGAAGATGGTTATGTTCTTCTTCTTTACCCTCCCAACCTGTAAAAGCTTCTGGCTCTATGCCTTTACCCAAATTAAGCAACAACAAGTAATATCAGGTGCCCATTACTTTATAATTTATTTCGACTTCATGATTATTCAACGAGGTTAAGACCAAAAGGCTTCAAAAATACTATAATGCATGTACATAACTTCATTTTATGCACTATTTGCCTACTATATTACTTTTGCCTAGTATTTTATAATAGGATGGGTATGAATATAATACTAATAAGAATAATTAGGGAATGGGAAATTGGGGAATTTTCAGCTTTCTTTTTCAGCACTTTTCACCTTTTACATTGCGTGAATAAATGTATTTGAAATTTAATTTCATCATTTTAAATGGGGTATGGGAAATTTAAACAGGTCTGTTAACAGAACCAGGTCCGTTATCAGAACCGGATACCTGATCAGTACAACCAGATCTGTTTAAAAGAACAGCTACCTGGTCGATACAACAAGGTCTGTTTAAAAGAACGGCTAGCTGATCTGTTTAATAGTCAGATAGCTCAACTGTACAACCAGCTCTCTTCATCAAAACATGATAATGTATCTGATTATTGGATATATATGATTATGTTTCGTAAAATAGATCACAGTACACTAATGACCACAAGACTGAAATAATCGCTAATCTACTAACAGTTGAATGAGATAAATTTGAAAGAAAATGAATCAAAAAGTTGTACCTCAATTAACTAAAAGCCAAAATCCTCTAAAAAAATTTTCTGATCTTAAACAACTCAAAAGTTAGAACAGTATTGGTCTGGAGGAAACATTTAAACCTATAACTGAACCACTACATGAACTTGTGAATGATAACAAAAATTTCAGACATTGTTACCATCAGAGTTTAATAATGTTGAGACTGGGAAAAAACTATGCAAAACTATACTCCAATCGACCGAGAGAGAAACACACCACCTAACAAGAAAAGGAAACTCACATTTCACAGTGCTAAGAGTCAATACTCAAAATATGATATTGAGAAGACATTGGATTGGGGAATGGATAGTGTTAATGCTCAGGACGATGATGATGATGATCAATTCTATTCTCAACCAGCTATAGAAGACACATCGTTTGAAGGCTTACCTCATACCTCGAGATCGTTAGCGAGAGAAGTCTCTTCTTATTCATCAACTAAGTTTATGAAACAAATATCCCCACACTTCGCTTTAATTACCGGTTCAAGACTCACCCCATTCATCATTTCCGTTAACGAGTCAAGAGCCCTCTCATTCATCGAACGTGTTACCAAATGAAACAGTCAATCAACCCAACATGAAGACAACTTAAAAATTTGAATATCAGTGAACTGGCACGTGTAACGAGTAACGAAGCTTGTTCGCTAAAGAAGCTGGTGGACTTTGTAACGTGTAACGAAGCTTGTTCGTTTAAGAAGCTGGTGGACTTGTAACGATACGAAAGGCGTACGCGATCGCTACGGCTGTTGTCTGGTCGGATGGGTGTGGGCAAGAAAAATATCCTTTCCGCTACGTGCTTCCATGGATTAACTATACTATTAGAAAATTCGCGTACTTAAGGAAGGGGAAAATGGGGAAGAGACATACAAAGACAGTAAACAAAAGAGTTAGAAGAAAACTAGAGGAAAGACAAGTTAGAGATCTACATTCGACTTGGAGCACTTCTCCTTTACGGTGCACTCATTGGTGCAGACGCCCACCCTACCATGATCCTGCAAAGCCAATGTAAAATCAATTTAAATGACGGGATCCCTTAGAGAAGCTCCTCGTCACTCAACCCTCCTCTTACAAACGCTGCATGGTTCCAAATTTGAACAATTACTCGCACATACTAAACATTATAACAAATTTATTTAAATTAAGAAACATAAAGAAAAGGCAAATAAGTCAACAAAAGAAAACATGGACGGAATTTGAAATAACGACGTTGAAATATTAGAGCTAAATTAAATCTATTTCATAAATACTTAAAACTAAATAAATAGAATAATTATGATTAATAGAAATAGATAGCCAATATTTCATATTGCAATTTTTATATGGATCGCTAATTAACAGATAGTTTTATGCACTATAAAACTATTTAATTAAGAATCCATATCGTTATATGGCAATGGACCATCGGCAAATGCCCAGCCCTAAGAAACTTAAGGTTCCCCAGGCGCAATGAAATTAAGCTGCCAGCAAAACAAAAACAAGTAAGAAAGCTACAGTCGAGTGTGCTCGACTGTGAAATACCCGCTACCCATTTTGAATAAAAGCAATATATTGCAGTAATAATCTCAAAATATTAAAAATAAATATGCATGTATTTTCGATCGGAATTTGAGCTCGAGCACTACCGACCGGGTGGTTAAAAAAAAAATTTGTACTTCGAGCGGGTTCGAACACGGGCACCACAACATGCGCGGCTTGCACTCTACCACCTGAGCTATCGCATTGCTTAAGAACCCCTATGCATATAGATGCTAATATAGACGAGCATGTATATACGTATACGCATACATACAATACATACATAGCAGGCGGTTTTGCTCATACAAAATATTTCTTTAATAAAATCCACAATTTTTATTTATAATTGTTGTAAATACGATTGAAAAAAAAATTTTGTACCCCGAGCGGACTCGAACCCGAGTCCCCGACTACCGCAACAGTAATATGCTTGCACTCTACCAATAGAGCTATCGCAGTGCCTCTTGCATACATATACAAATATAGAGGCGAGCATGTATATACGTATACGCATACATACAACACATACATAGAAAGCGTTTTTGCCCATACAAAACTATTTCTTTAATAACTTCTACAATTTTTATCTGATCGCAACCAAATTTTCAGCAATCATAAATGCTATAGTATATTATATTATATTATATATATATTGTATATACCAAAATTCGTAGCTCTAGCTCTAAAATTGGGCTTGTTAATTGATTTTTTGATTTGCGGGGCGGAAGTGGGCGTGGCAAAAATTTGAAACAAACTTGATCTGCGTGCAAACATAACAAATGGTGTCGAAAAAATTTATAGCTCTATCTCTTATAGTCTCTGAGATCTAGGTGTTCATACGGACAGACGGACAGACGGACATGGCTAGATCGTCTCGGCTGTTGACGCTGATCAAGAATATATATACTTTATAGGGTCGGAGATGCCTCCTTCCACCTGTT
>NW_026869457.1:0-23509 GCF_023558535.2 Drosophila nasuta
GGTAGGGTATGTCGAGTGCGACTACCGCTGCCCTGCCAATCTATTACTTCACTCGCAGAAGTACTTGCAGTATGTACGTATGTATGTATGTATGTCTGCACTGCGCTGTCAAACGTTTGAGCAGACGAAGTGCACGTATGTTTGTATTCGGAGAGAGAGAGCAAGTGCTGCTGCACAAGAGTGCAAAGGTATGTGCGTGTGTTGCGAGAGCAAGCGCGGCTGCAAGCCGGAGCGCTTGCGGACAAAAGAGAGTGCACCGAAATATGTATGTATGTATGTCGGCGATTATCGCGACATACAAAACATAAAACGGACAAGAATTAAAAGCAATACGAAATGCTTGTACACACAGCTTGATTTTAGTTATTATGTATGTTTATATATGTATGGAATATACAATATATAATATTTGCACTTTAGTAGCTCTCTTAATAATTTACACTTTGCACTAATATGCACTTGCACTTACAAAAAATAAACACACATGCATACATACGTACGCGATTGGCGGAACAAATATATAATAATATTTTATTATAAATGAATGTATATAGGATAAACGCAGAAAAGGTCGTCCGAAGCAAAAAGGAAAGCAACTTGGCAAAAGATGTTGGAATCTTTTGCACAATATGTCGGAAATTGAGGGGCGGACGACCGTGGGAGAAGTGATAGGACAAATGGAAAAAACTTGTGATACTTATCAGCGTAGTATGCTGGAATGCCGATGATAATGGGATCCGGCTCGAAGGACCAAATGTTCGTGGGGGCGCTGAAAGTATCAGAATTGCTTTTTCCGAAATAAAAACACTCGCGGTTTTTCTTATAATATATAGATTTATTATGAACTTTTCGGGTTGTTGAAAACGCACAATTGGGGGGTAATTATACCGTTTGCTAAATGATCAATAAAAATGCCGACCTAATTTCGTCGAAAAATGCGCGGCTCAGCATTTGGGAGAGAGAAGATGAGAGCACTGGAGCTTGAGTGCATGTCAATACGCACTGAGCGCATTGCTGGTGAGCGCATAAAGCCCTTTGAGTGCTTTTCTGGATCTCAGAGCACAATGAGCTCGGATAAGTGCCTTTCACTTATAAAATTTTTCGACAGCGAATTACATTATTTTGCACGCAGATCAAGTTTTTTCCGATTTTTACATTTTTTCATTTTCCGCAAATTTTTCCGATTTTAACATTTTTTAATTTTAAATTTTTAGAGATTTTTAATTTTGGTATTTTCAATAATTACCATAGTTTTATTTTCCTAAAAATTTTGATTTTCGAAGTTTTTTCCAAAATTTTCCGATTTTTATGAGAGAATTTTTTCATTTTCCAAAATTTTCCGATTTTATTTTTTTTCAAAAACGGGCAAAACCATTTTACATTTTTTCATTTTCCAAAATTTTTCCGATTTTTACATTTTTTCATTTTCCAAAATTTTTCCGATTTTACATTTTTCATTTTCCAAATTTTTCCGATTTTTACATTTTTCATTTTCTAAAATTTTTCCGATTTTTAATTTTTTTTTCAAAATTTTCACAAACATTTAGAAATATTTAAAATTTTTATTAACCATTAATTTTCCAAAATTTTTCTTTATTTTTCATTTTCCAAAATTTTTTTTAATGTTTTTTCATTTTTTTTCATTTTTAAAAATTTTCAAAATTTTTCGCATTTTTTTCATTTTCCAAAATTTTTCTGATTTTACATTTTTCATTTTCCAAAATTTTTCCGATTTTAACATTTTTTCATTTTCCAAAAATTTTCTCGATTTTTAAATTTTTTATTTTCCAAAATTTTCCGATTTTAACATTTTTCATTTTCCAAAATTTTTCCGATTTTAAATTTTTCATTCCAAAATTTTCCCGATTTTTCTTTTTTTATTTTTCCAATATTTTTGATTTTTACATTTTTTATTTTCCAAAATTTTCCCGATTTTACATTTTTTTCATTTAGAAAATTTGCCGATTTTACATTTTTTCATTTTCCAAAATTTTTCCGATTTTACATTTTTCATTTTCCAAAATTTTTCCGATTTTGGATTTTTCATTTTCCAAAATTTTTCCGAGCGCATTTTTAGTTTCCAAAATTTTTCCGATTTTACATTGATTTTTAATTTTTTATTTTCCAAAATTTTCCTGATTTTTATTTTTTATTTTCCAAAATTTTCCCGATTTTTAATTTTTTTATTTTCCAAAATTTTCCTGATTTTAATTTTTTATTTTCCAAAATTTTCCTGATTTTAATTTTTTATTTTCCAAAATTTTCCTGATTTTAATTTTTTATTTTCCAAAATTTTTCCTGATTTTTTTTTTTTATTTTCCAAAATTTTCCTGATTTTAATTTTTTATTTTCCAAAATTTTCCTGATTTTAATTTTTTATTTTCCAAAATTTTCCTGATTTTAATTTTTTATTTTCCAAAATTTTTCTGATTTTTTTTATTTTCCAAAATTTTTTTTATTTTCCAAAATTTTCCTGATTTTAATTTTTTATTTTCCAAAAATTTTCCTGATTTTAATTTTTTATTTTCCAAAATTTTCCTGATTTTAATTTTTTTTTTTTTTCAATTTTTTTTCCTGATTTTTTAATTTCCTGATTTTAATTTATTTTATTTTCCAAAATTTTCCTGATTTTAATTTTTTATTTTCCAAAATTTTCCTGATTTTAATTTTTATTTTCCAAAATTTTCCTGATTTTTAATTTTTTTATTTTCCAAAATTTTCCTGATTTTTATTTTTTATTTTCCAAAATTTTCCTGATTTTAATTTTTTATTTTCCAAAATTTTATTTTAATTTTTTTTCCAAAATTTTCCTGATTTTAATTTTTTATTTTCCAAAATTTTCCTGATTTTAATTTTTTATTTTCCAAAATTTTCCTGATTTTAATTTTTTATTTTCCAAAATTTTCCTGATTTTAATTTTTTATTTTCCAAAATTTTCCTGATTTTAATTTTTTATTTTCCAAAATTTTTCCTGATTTTAATTTTTTTTATTTTCCAAAATTTTCCTGATTTTAATTTTTTATTTTCCAAAATTTTCCTGATTTTAATTTTTTATTTTCCAAAAATTTTCCTGATTTTAATTTTTTATTTTCCAAAATTTTCCTGATTTTAATTTTTTATTTTCCAAAATTTTTCCTGATTTTAATTTTTTATTTTCCAAAATTTTTCCTGATTTTAATTTTTTATTTTCCAAAATTTTCCTGATTTTAATTTTTTATTTTCCAAAATTTTCCTGATTTTAATTTTTTTTATTTTCCAAAATTTTCCTGATTTTAATTTTTTATTTTCCAAAATTTTCCTGATTTTTAATTTTTATTTTCCAAAATTTTCCTGATTTTAATATTTTCCAAAATTTTCCTGATTTTAATTTTTTATTTTCCAAAATTTTCCTGATTTTAATTTTTTATTTTCCAAAATTTTCCTGATTTTAATTTTTTATTTTCCAAAATTTTCCTGATTTTAATTTTTTATTTTCCAAAATTTTCCTGATTTTAATTTTTTATTTTCCAAAAATTTTCCTGATTTTATTTTTTATTTTCCAAAATTTTCCTGATTTTAATTTTTTATTTTCCAAAATTTTCCTGATTTTAATTTTTTATTTTCCAAAATTTTCCTGATTTTAATTTTTTTATTTTCCAAAATTTTTCCTGATTTTAATTTTTTATTTTCCAAAATTTTCCTGATTTTAATTTTTTTTATTTTCCAAAATTTTCCTGGATTTTTTTATTTTTTTATTTTCCAAAAATTTTCCTGATTTTAATTTTTTATTTTCCAAAATTTTCCTGATTTTAATTTTTTATTTTCCAAAATTTTCCTGATTTTTTTTATTTTCCAAAATTTTTCCAAAATTTTCCTGATTTTATTTTTTTTTTATTTTCCAAAATTTTCCTGATTTTTATTTTTTATTTTCCAAAATTTTCCTGATTTTAATTTTTTATTTTCCAAAATTTTTCCTGATTTTAATTTTTTTTTTTCCAAAATTTTCCTGATTTTAATTTTTTATTTTCCAAAATTTTCCTGATTTTAATTTTTTATTTTCCAAAATTTTTCCTGATTTTTAATTTTTATTTTCCAAAATTTTCCTGATTTTAATTTTTTATTTTCCAAAATTTTCCTGATTTTAATTTTTTATTTTCCAAAATTTTCCTGATTTTATTTTTTATTTTTTATTTTCCAAAATTTTCCTGATTTTTGATTTTTTTTTTATTTTCCAAAATTTTCCTGATTTTAATTTTTTATTTTCCAAAATTTTCCTGATTTTAAATTTTTTATTTTCCAAAATTTTTTTTTTATTTTCCAAAATTTTCCTGATTTTAATTTTTATTTTCCAAAAATTTTCCTGATTTTAATTTTTTATTTTCCAAAATTTTCCTGATTTTAATTTTTTATTTTCCAAAATTTTCCTGATTTTAATTTTTTTTTTCCAAAAATTTTCCTGATTTTAATTTTTATTTTCCAAAATTTTCCTGATTTTAATTTTTTATTTTCCAAAAATTTTCCTGATTTTTAATTTTTTATTTTCCAAAATTTTCCTGATTTTAATTTTTTATTTTCCAAAATTTTTAATTTTGATTTTTTATTTTTTTTATTTTCCAAAATTTTCCTGATTTTTTTTTATTTTCCAAAATTTTCCTGATTTTAATTTTTTATTTTCCAAAATTTTTCCTGATTTTATTTTTTTTATTTTCCAAAATTTTCCTGATTTTAATTTTTATTTTCCAAAATTTTCCTGATTTTAATTTTTATTTTTTTTTTATTTTCCAAAATTTTCCTGATTTTAATTTTTTATTTTCCAAAATTTTTCCTGATTTTAATTTTTTATTTTCCAAAATTTTCCTGATTTTTATTTTTTATTTTCCAAAATTTTCCTGATTTTAATTTTTTATTTTCCAAAATTTTCCTGATTTTAATTTTTTATTTTCCAAAATTTTCCTGATTTTAATTTTTTTTTATTTTCCAAATTTTTCCTGATTTTCCAAAATTTTTTTTATTTTCCAAAATTTTCCTGATTTTAATTTTTTATTTTCCAAAATTTTCCCTGATTTTATTTTTTATTTTCCAAAATTTTCCTGATTTTAATTTTTTTTATTTTCCAAAATTTTCCTGATTTTTTTTTTTTTATTTTCCAAAATTTTTCCTGATTTTATTTTTTTTTATTTTCCAAAATTTTCCTGATTTTAATTTTTTATTTTCCAAAATTTTCCTGATTTTAATTTTTTATTTTCCAAAATTTTTCCTGATTTTAATTTTTTATTTTCCAAAATTTTCCTGATTTTAATTTTTTATTTTCCAAAAATTTTCCTGATTTTAATTTTTATTTTCCAAAATTTTTTCCTGATTTTAATTTTTATTTTCCAAAATTTTCCTGATTTTAATTTTTTATTTTCCAAAATTTTTCCTGATTTTAATTTTTTATTTTCCAAAATTTTCCTGATTAATTTTTTTTATTTTCCAAAATTTTCCTGATTTTAATTTTTTATTTTCCAAAATTTTTCCTGATTTTATTTTTTATTTTCCAAAATTTTCCTGATTTTGATTTTTATTTTTTTATTTTCCAAAATTTTCCTGATTTTTGAATTTTTTATTTTCCAAAATTTTCCTGATTTTAATTTTTTATTTTCCAAAATTTTCCTGATTTTAATTTTTTATTTTCCAAAATTTTCCTGATTTTAATTTTTTATTTTCCAAAATTTTTTTAATTTTCCAAAATTT
This sequence comes from Drosophila nasuta, assembly GCF_023558535.2. Taxonomy (NCBI): domain Eukaryota; kingdom Metazoa; phylum Arthropoda; class Insecta; order Diptera; family Drosophilidae; genus Drosophila; species Drosophila nasuta. The sequence goes on from NW_026869457.1 coordinate 5,713, forward strand.
TTCCTGATTTTTATTTTTTTTTATTTTCCAAAATTTTCCTGATTTTAATTTTTTATTTTCCAAAATTTTCCTGATTTTAATTTTTTATTTTCCAAAATTTTCCTGATTTTAATTTTTTATTTTCCAAAATTTTCCTGATTTTAATTTTTTATTTTCCAAAATTTTCCTGATTTTAATTTTTTTATTTTCCAAAATTTTCCTGATTTTTTTTTTATTTTCCAAAATTTTCCTGATTTTAATTTTTTATTTTCCAAAATTTTCCTGATTTTAATTTTTTTATTTTCCAAAATTTTCCTGATTTTAATTTTTTATTTTCCAAAATTTTCCTGATTTTAATTTTTTATTTTCCAAAATTTTCCTGATTTTAAATTTTTTATTTTCCAAAATTTTTCCTGATTTTAATTTTTTATTTTCCAAAATTTTCCTGATTTTAATTTTTTATTTTCCAAAATTTTTCCTGATTTTAATTTTTTTTTATTTTCCAAAATTTTCCTGATTTTAAATTTTTTATTTTCCAAAATTTTCCTGATTTTTTTTTTTTTTATTTTCCAAAATTTTCCTGATTTTAATTTTTTATTTTCCAAAATTTTCCTGATTTTAATTTTTTATTTTCCAAAATTTTCCTGATTTTAATTTTTATTTTCCAAAATTTTTCCTGATTTTAATTTTTTATTTTCCAAAATTTTCCTGATTTTAATTTTTTATTTTCCAAAATTTTCCTGATTTTAATTTTTTATTTTCCAAAATTTTCCTGATTTTTATTTTTTTTATTTTCCAAAATTTTCCTGATTTTAATTTTTTATTTTCCAAAATTTTCCTGATTTTAATTTTTTATTTTCCAAAATTTTTCCTGATTTTAATTTTTTATTTTCCAAAATTTTCCTGATTTTAATTTTTTTTTTATTTTCCAAAATTTTTCCTGATTTTATTTTTTATTTTCCAAAATTTTCCTGATTTTAATTTTTTATTTTCCAAAATTTTCCTGATTTTTATTTTTTATTTTCCAAAATTTTTCCTGATTTTATTTTTTATTTTCCAAAATTTTCCTGATTTTAATTTTTTTATTTTCCAAAATTTTCCTGATTTTTTTTTATTTTCCAAAATTTTCCTGATTTTAATTTTTATTTTCCAAAATTTTTCCTGATTTTAATTTTTTATTTTCCAAAATTTTCCTGATTTTTAATTTTTATTTTCCAAAATTTTCCTGATTTTAATTTTTTATTTTCAAAAATTTTCCTGATTTTAATTTTTTATTTTCCAAAATTTTCCTGATTTTAATTTTTTATTTTCCAAAATTTTTCCTGATTTTATTTTTTTTTTATTTTCCAAAATTTTAATTTTTTTTTTTTTTTATTTTCCAAATTTTTTTCCTGATTTTAATTTTTTATTTTCCAAAAATTTTCCTGATTTTTTTTAAAAATTTTTTTATTTTCCAAAAATTTTCCTGATTTTAATTTTTTATTTTCCAAAATTTTCCTGATTTTAATTTTTTATTTTCCAAAATTTTTCCTGATTTTAATTTTTTTTTTATTTTCCAAAATTTTCCTGATTTTAATTTTTTATTTTCCAAAATTTTCCTGATTTTAATTTTTTATTTTCCAAAATTTTCCTGATTTTAATTTTTTATTTTCCAAAATTTTCCTGATTTTAATTTTTTATTTTCCAAAATTTTCCTGATTTTAATTTTTTATTTTCCAAAATTTTCCTGATTTTCCAAAATTTTTTTTTATTTTCCAAAATTTTTCCTGATTTTATTTTTTTTTATTTTCCAAAATTTTCCTGATTTTAATTTTTTTATTTTCCAAAATTTTCCTGATTTTAATTTTTTATTTTCCAAAATTTTCCTGATTTTAATTTTTTATTTTCCAAAATTTTCCTGATTTTAATTTTTATTTTCCAAAATTTTTCCTGATTTTAATTTTTATTTTCCAAAATTTTCCTGATTTTTTTTTTTTATTTTCCAAAATTTTCCTGATTTTAATTTTCCAAAATTTTCCTGATTTTTTTTTTATTTTCCAAAATTTTCCTGATTTTAATTTTTTATTTTCCAAAATTTTTCCTGATTTTAATTTTTTATTTTCCAAAATTTTCCTGATTTTAATTTTTTATTTTCCAAAAATTTTCCTGATTTTAATTTTTTTTTATTTTCCAAAATTTTCCTGATTTTAATTTTTTATTTTCCAAAATTTTCCTGATTTTAATTTTTTATTTTCCAAAATTTTCCTGATTTTAATTTTTTATTTTCCAAAATTTTCCTGATTTTTTTTTTTATTTTCCAAAATTTTCCTGATTTTTTTATTTTTTATTTTCCAAAATTTTCCTGATTTTATTTTTTATTTTCCAAAATTTTCCTGATTTTATTTTTTTTTATTTTCCAAAATTTTCCTGATTTTTAATTTTTATTTTCCAAAATTTTCCTGATTTTAATTTTTTATTTTCCAAAATTTTCCTGATTTTAATTTTTATTTTCCAAAATTTTCCTGATTTTTTTTTATTTTCCAAAATTTTCCTGATTTTAATTTTTTTTTATTTTCCAAAATTTTCCTGATTTTAATTTTTTATTTTCCAAAATTTTCCTGATTTTAATTTTTTATTTTCCAAAATTTTCCTGATTTTAATTTTTTATTTTCCAAAATTTTCCTGATTTTAATTTTTTATTTTCCAAAATTTTCCTGATTTTAATTTTTTATTTTCCAAAATTTTCCTGATTTTAATTTTTTATTTTCCAAAATTTTCCTGATTTTATTTTTTATTTTCCAAAAATTTTCCTGATTTTTCCAAAATTTTTTTTTATTTTCCAAAATTTTCCTGATTTTAATTTTTTATTTTCCAAATTTTCCTGATTTTAATTTTTTATTTTCCAAAATTTTCCTGATTTTAATTTTTTATTTTCCAAAATTTTCCTGATTTTATTTTTTTTATTTTTCAAATTTTTTTTTGATTTTTATTTTCCAAAATTTTTGATTTTTATTTTCCAAAATTTTCCTGATTTTAATTTTTTTTTTTATTTTCCAATTTTTTATTTTCCTGATTTTGATTTTTTTTTATTTTCCAAAATTTTCCTGATTTTAATTTTTTATTTTCCAAAAATTTTCCTGATTTTAATTTTTTATTTTCCAAAATTTTCCTGATTTTTTTTTTTATTTTTTTTTATTTTCCAAAATTTTCCTGATTTTTATTTTTTTATTTTCCAAAATTTTCCTGATTTTAATTTTTTATTTTCCAAAATTTTCCTGATTTTTATTTTTTTTATTTTCCAAAATTTTCCTGATTTTAATTTTTATTTTTTATTTTCCAAAATTTTCCTGATTTTAATTTTTTATTTTCCAAAATTTTCCTGATTTTAATTTTTTATTTTCCAAAATTTTCCTGATTTTTTTTTTATTTTTATTTTCCTGAAATTTTTATTTTCCAAAATTTTCCTGATTTTTTTTATTTTCCAAAATTTTCCTGATTTTAATTTTTTATTTTCCAAAAATTTTCCTGATTTTTATTTTTTTTTTTTATTTTCCAAAATTTTCCTGATTTTTTTTTTTTTATTTTCCAAAATTTTCCTGATTTTAATTTTTTATTTTCCAAAAATTTTCCTGATTTTAATTTTTTATTTTCCAAAATTTTCCTGATTTTAATTTTTTATTTTCCAAAATTTTCCTGATTTTAATTTTTTATTTTCCAAAATTTTCCTGATTTTAATTTTTTTATTTTCCAAAATTTTTCCTGATTTTAATTTTTTTTTATTTTCCAAAATTTTCCTGATTTTAATTTTTTATTTTCCAAAATTTTCCTGATTTTAATTTTTTTATTTTCCAAAATTTTCCTGATTTTAATTTTTTTCTTTTCCAAAATTTTCCTGATTTTTTATTTTTTTTATTTTCCAAAATTTTCCTGATTTTAATTTTTTTATTTTCCAATTTTTTTCCTGATTTTTTTCCAAAAATTTTTTTTTATTTTCCAAAATTTTCCTGATTTTAATTTTTTATTTTCCAAAATTTTCCTGATTTTAATTTTTTATTTTCCAAAATTTTCCTGATTTTAATTTTTTTTATTTTCAAAATTTTTTTCCTGATTTTTATTTTTTATTTTCCAATTTTTTTTTCTGATTTTAATTTTTTTTATTTTCCAAAATTTTCCTGATTTTTTTTTTATTTTTATTTTCCAAATTTTTTTTTTTGATTTTAATTTTTTATTTTCCAAAATTTTCCTGATTTTTAATTTTTTTATTTTCCAAAATTTTCCTGATTTTTAATTTTTTATTTTCCAAAATTTTCCTGATTTTAATTTTTTATTTTCCAAAAATTTTCCTGATTTTAATTTTTTATTTTCCAAAATTTTCCTGATTTTAATTTTTTATTTTCCAAAATTTTCCTGATTTTAATTTTTTATTTTCCAAAATTTTCCTGATTTTAATTTTTATTTTCCAAAATTTTCCTGATTTTAATTTTTTATTTTCCAAAATTTTCCTGATTTTAATTTTTTATTTTCCAAAATTTTCCTGATTTTAATTTTTATTTTCCAAAATTTTCCCTGAAATTTTTATTTTCCAAAATTTTCCTGATTTTAATTTTTTATTTTCCAAAATTTTCCTGATTTTAATTTTTTATTTTCCAAAATTTTCCTGATTTTAATTTTTTATTTTCCAAAATTTTCCTGATTTTAATTTTTTATTTTCCAAAATTTTTCCTGATTTTTATTTTTTTTTTATTTTCCAAAATTTTCCTGATTTTAATTTTTTATTTTCCAAAATTTTCCTGATTTTAATTTTTTATTTTCCAAAATTTTCCTGATTTTAATTTTTTATTTTCCAAAATTTTCCTGATTTTAATTTTTTATTTTCCAAAATTTTCCTGATTTTAATTTTTTATTTTCCAAAATTTTCCTGATTTTAATTTTTTATTTTCCAAAATTTTCCTGATTTTTTTTTTTTTTTATTTTCCAAAATTTTTCCTGATTTTAATTTTTTATTTTCCAAAATTTTCCTGATTTTAATTTTTTATTTTCCAAAATTTTCCTGATTTTTTTTTTTTATTTTCCAAAATTTTCCTGATTTTTTTATTTTTTTTTATTTTCCAAAATTTTCCTGATTTTAATTTTTTATTTTCCAAAAATTTTCCTGATTTTAATTTTTTATTTTCCAAAATTTTCCTGATTTTAATTTTTTTTTATTTTCCAAAATTTTCCTGATTTTAATTTTTTATTTTCCAAAATTTTCCTGATTTTAATTTTTTATTTTCCAAAATTTTTCCCTGATTTTTGATTTTTTTATTTTCCAAAATTTTCCTGATTTTAATTTTTTATTTTCCAAAATTTTCCTGATTTTAATTTTTTATTTTCCAAAATTTTCCTGATTTTAATTTTTATTTTCCAAAATTTTTCCTGATTTTCCTGATTTTTTTATTTTCCAAAATTTTCCTGATTTTAATTTTTTATTTTCCAAAATTTTCCTGATTTTAATTTTTTATTTTCCAAAATTTTCCTGATTTTATTTTTTATTTTCCAAAATTTTCCTGATTTTTATTTTTTATTTTCCAAAATTTTCCTGATTTTTTTTTATTTTCCAAAATTTTCCTGATTTTTAATTTTCCAAAATTTTCCTGAAAATTTTTTTTTTTTTATTTTCCAAAATTTTTATTTTCCAAAATTTTCCTGATTTTAATTTTTTATTTTCCAAAATTTTCCTGATTTTAATTTTTTATTTTCCAAAATTTTCCTGATTTTAATTTTTTATTTTCCAAAATTTTCCTGATTTTAATTTTTTATTTTCCAAAATTTTCCTGATTTTAATTTTTTATTTTCCAAAATTTTCCTGATTTTAATTTTTTTTTATTTTCCAAAATTTTCCTGATTTTAATTTTTTATTTTCCAAAATTTTCCTGATTTTAATTTTTTATTTTCCAAAATTTTCCTGATTTTAATTTTTTATTTTCCAAAATTTTCCTGATTTTAATTTTTTATTTTCCAAAAATTTTCCTGATTTTAATTTTTTATTTTCCAAAATTTTTCCGATTTTAATTTTTTATTTTCCAAAATTTTCCTGATTTTAATTTTTATTTTCCAAAATTTTTCCTGATTTTAATTTTTTTATTTTCCAAAATTTTCCTGATTTTTTTTTTTTTTATTTTCCAAAATTTTTCCTGATTTTCCAAAATTTTTTTTATTTTCCAAAATTTTCCTGATTTTAATTTTTTATTTTCCAAAATTTTCCTGATTTTAATTTTTTATTTTCCAAAATTTTTCCTGATTTTAATTTTTTATTTTCCAAAATTTTCCTGATTTTAATTTTTTATTTTCCAAAATTTTTGATTTTTTTTTATTTTCCAAAATTTTCCTGATTTTAATTTTTTATTTTCCAAAAATTTTCCTGATTTTAATTTTTTATTTTCCAAAATTTTCCTGATTTTAATTTTTTATTTTCCAAAATTTTCCTGATTTTTATTTTTTATTTTCCAAAATTTTCCTGATTTTTTTTTTTTTTATTTTCCAAAATTTTCCTGATTTTTAATTTTTATTTTCCAAAATTTTCCTGATTTTAATTTTTTTTATTTTCCAAAATTTTCCTGATTTTAATTTTTTATTTTCCAAAATTTTCCTGATTTTAATTTTTTATTTTCCAAAATTTTCCTGATTTTAATTTTTTATTTTCCAAAATTTTCCTGATTTTTTTAATTTTTTATTTTCCAAAATTTTCCTGATTTTATTTTTTTTATTTTCCAAAATTTTCCTGATTTTATTTTTTTTATTTTCCAAAATTTTCCTGATTTTAATTTTTTATTTTCCAAAATTTTCCTGATTTTAATTTTTTATTTTCCAAAATTTTTCCTGATTTTAATTTTTTATTTTCCAAAATTTTCCTGATTTTAATTTTTTATTTTCCAAAATTTTCCTGATTTTAATTTTTTATTTTCCAAAATTTTCCTGATTTTAATTTTTTATTTTTTTTTTATTTTCCAAAATTTTCCTGATTTTAATTTTTTTTATTTTCCAAAATTTTCCTGATTTTTTAGAATTTTTTATTTTCCAAAATTTTCCCGATTTTAATTTTTTATTTTCCAAAATTTTCCTGATTTTAATTTTTTATTTTCCAAAATTTTCCTGATTTTAATTTTTTATTTTCCAAAATTTTCCTGATTTTAATTTTTTTATTTTCCAAAATTTTCCTGATTTTAATTTTTTATTTTCCAAAATTTTCCTGATTTTAATTTTTTATTTTCCAAAATTTTCCCGATTTTTATTTTTTATTTTCCAAAATTTTCCTGATTTTTTAATTTTTTTATTTTCCAAAATTTTTCCTGATTTTAATTTTTTATTTTCCAAAATTTTCCTGATTTTAATTTTTTATTTTCCAAAATTTTTCCTGATTTTAATTTTTTATTTTCCAAAATTTTCCTGATTTTAATTTTTTATTTTCCAAAATTTTTCCTGATTTTTTTTTTATTTTCCAAAATTTTTCCTGATTTTATTTTTTATTTTTTTATTTTCCAAAATTTTTCCTGATTTTAATTTTTTATTTTCCAAAAATTTTCCTGATTTTAATTTTTTATTTTCCAAAATTTTTCCTGATTTTAATTTTTTATTTTCCAAAATTTTTTTGATTTTAATTTTTATTTTCCAAAATTTTCCTGATTTTAATTTTTTATTTTCCAAAATTTTCCTGATTTTAATTTTTTATTTTCCAAAATTTTCCTGATTTTAATTTTTTTTTTCCAAAAATTTTCCTGATTTTAATTTTTTATTTTCCAAAATTTTCCTGATTTTAATTTTTTATTTTCCAAAATTTTCCTGATTTTTAATTTTTATTTTCCAAAATTTTCCTGATTTTATTTTTTATTTTCCAAAATTTTCCTGATTTTAATTTTTTATTTTCCAAAATTTTCCTGATTTTAATTTTTTATTTTCCAAAAATTTTCCTGATTTTAATTTTTTATTTTCCAAAAATTTTCCTGATTTTAATTTTTTATTTTCCAAAATTTTCCTGATTTTAATTTTTTATTTTCCAAAATTTTCCTGATTTTTATTTTTTATTTTCCAAAATTTTCCTGATTTTAATTTTTTATTTTCCAAAATTTTCCTGATTTTAATTTTTTATTTTCCAAAATTTTCCTGATTTTAATTTTCCTGATTTTAATTTTTATTTTCCAAAATTTTCAAATTTTTTTTAATTTTTATTTTCCAAAATTTTCCTGATTTTAATTTTTTATTTTCCAAAATTTTCCTGATTTTATTTTTTATTTTCCAAAATTTTTCCTGATTTTAATTTTTTATTTTCCAAAATTTTTCCTGATTTTAATTTTTTATTTTCCAAAATTTTCCTGATTTTAATTTTTTTATTTTCCAAAATTTTCCTGATTTTTATTTTTTTATTTTCCAAAATTTTCCTGATTTTAATTTTTTATTTTCCAAAATTTTCCTGATTTTAATTTTTTATTTTCCAAAATTTTTGATTTTTTTTTTATTTTCCAAAATTTTTCCTGATTTTAATTTTTTTTTTCAAAATTTTTCCTGATTTTATTTTTTTTATTTTCCAAAATTTTCCTGATTTTAATTTTTTATTTTCCAAAATTTTCCTGATTTTAATTTTTTATTTTCCAAAATTTTCCTGATTTTAATTTTTTATTTTCCAAAATTTTTCCTGATTTTAATTTTTTATTTTCCAAAATTTTCCTGATTTTAATTTTTTATTTTCCAAAATTTTCCTGATTTTTTTTTTTTATTTTCCAAAATTTTCCTGATTTTATTTTTTTTATTTTCCAAAATTTTCCTGATTTTTATTTTTTATTTTCCAAAATTTTCCTGATTTTAATTTTTTATTTTCCAAAATTTTCCTGATTTTTATTTTTTATTTTCCAAAATTTTCCTGATTTTAATTTTTTATTTTCCAAAATTTTCCTGATTTTAATTTTTTATTTTCCAAAATTTTCCTGATTTTAATTTTTTTATTTTCCAAAATTTTTCCTGATTTTAATTTTTTTTATTTTCCAAAATTTTCCTGATTTTAATTTTTTTTATTTTCCAAAATTTTCCTGATTTTTTTTTTTTTTATTTTCCAAAATTTTCCTGATTTTTTATTTTCCAAAATTTTCCCGATTTTTTATTTTTTTTATTTTCCAAAATTTTCCTGATTTTAATTTTTTATTTTCCAAAATTTTCCTGATTTTTTTTTTATTTTCCAAAATTTTTCCTGATTTAATTTTTTATTTTCCAAAATTTTCCTGATTTTAATTTTTTTATTTTCCAAAATTTTCCTGATTTTAATTTTTTATTTTCCAAAATTTTCCTGATTTTTATTTTTTATTTTCCAAAATTTTCCTGATTTTAATTTTTTATTTTCCAAAATTTTCCTGATTTTAATTTTTTATTTTCCAAAATTTTCCTGATTTTAATTTTTTATTTTCCAAAATTTTCCTGATTTTTTTTATTTTTTTTTCCTGATTTTTCCAAAATTTTCCTGATTTTTTTTTTTTATTTTCCAAAATTTTCCTGATTTTATTTTTTATTTTCCAAAATTTTCCTGATTTTAATTTTTTATTTTCCAAAATTTTCCTGATTTTCCAAAATTTTTTTTTATTTTCCAAAATTTTCCTGATTTTAATTTTTTATTTTCCAAAATTTTTCCTGATTTTAATTTTTTATTTTCCAAAATTTTCCTGATTTTTTTTTTTATTTTCCAAAATTTTCCTGATTTTAATTTTTTATTTTCCAAAATTTTCCTGATTTTAATTTTTTTTATTTTCCAAAATTTTCCTGATTTTAATTTTTTATTTTCCAAAATTTTCCTGATTTTAATTTTTTATTTTCCAAAATTTTCCTGATTTTTATTTTTTTTATTTTCAAAATTTTTCCTGATTAATTTTTTTTTATTTTCAAAATTTTTTCCTGATTTTAATTTTTTATTTTCCAAAATTTTTCCTGATTTTCCTGATTTTTTTATTTTCCAAAATTTTTCCTGATTTTAATTTTTTATTTTCCAAAATTTTCCTGATTTTAATTTTTTTTTTCCAAAATTTTCCTGATTTTAATTTTTTTTATTTTCCAAAATTTTCCTGATTTTAATTTTTTATTTTCCAAAAATTTTCCTGATTTTAATTTTTTATTTTCCAAAATTTTCCTGATTTTAATTTTTTATTTTCCAAAATTTTTCCTGATTTTAATTTTTTATTTTCCAAAATTTTCCTGATTTTAATTTTTATTTTCCAAAATTTTCCTGATTTTAATTTTTTTTATTTTCCAAAATTTTCCTGATTTTAATTTTTTTTTTCCAAAATTTTCCTGATTTTTTGATTTTATTTTCCAAATTTTCCAAATTTTTTATTTTCCCTGATTTTCCTGAATTTTTTATTTTCCAAAATTTTCCTGATTTTAATTTTTTATTTTCCAAAATTTTTCCTGATTTTAAATTTTTTATTTTCCAAAATTTTCCTGATTTTAATTTTTTATTTTCCAAAATTTTCCTGATTTTAATTTTTTATTTTCCAAAATTTTTCCTGATTTTAATTTTTTATTTTCCAAAATTTTCCTGATTTTATTTTTTTATTTTCCAAAATTTTCCTGATTTTAATTTTCCAAAATTTTTTGATTTTAATTTTTTATTTTCCAAAATTTTTGATTTTAATTTTTTTTTTATTTTCCAAAATTTTCCTGATTTTATTTTTTTTTATTTTCCAAAATTTTCCTGATTTTAATTTTTTATTTTCCAAAATTTTCCTGATTTTAATTTTTTATTTTCCAAAATTTTCCTGATTTTAATTTTTTATTTTCCAAAATTTTTTTTTAATTTTTATTTTCCAAAATTTTCCTGATTTTAATTTTTTATTTTCCAAAATTTTCCTGATTTTAATTTTTTATTTTCCAAAATTTTCCTGATTTTAATTTTTTATTTTCCAAAATTTTCCTGATTTTTAATTTTTTATTTTCCAAATTTTTCCTGATTTTAATTTTTTATTTTCCAAAATTTTCCCTTTTAATTTTATTTTCCAAAATTTTTCCAAAATTTTCCTGATTTTAATTTTTTATTTTCCAAAATTTTCCTGATTTTTAATTTTTATTTTCCAAAATTTTCCTGATTTTAATTTTTTATTTTCCAAAATTTTCCTGATTTTAATTTTTTATTTTCCAAAATTTTCCTGATTTTAATTTTTTATTTTCCAAAATTTTCCTGATTTTAATTTTTTATTTTCCAAAATTTTCCTGATTTTAATTTTTTATTTTCCAAAATTTTCCTGATTTTAATTTTTTATTTTCCAAAATTTTCCTGATTTTGATTTTATTTTCCTGATTTTTTATTTTCCAAAATTTTCCTGATTTTAAATTTTTTATTTTCCAAAATTTTCCTGATTTTTATTTTTTATTTTCCAAAATTTTCCTGATTTTAATTTTTAATTTTCCAAAATTTTTCTGATTTTAATTTTTTTATTTTCCAAAATTTTCCTGATTTTTTTTTATTTTCCAAAATTTTCCTGATTTTAATTTTTTATTTTCCAAAATTTTCCTGATTTTAATTTTTTATTTTCCAAAATTTTCCTGATTTTAATTTTTTATTTTCCAAAATTTTCCTGATTTTTATTTTTTATTTTCCAAAATTTTCCTGATTTGATTTTTTATTTTCCAAAATTTTCCTGATTTTAATTTTTAAAATTTTCCTGATTTTAATTTTTTATTTTCCAAAAATTTTCCTGAATTTTTTATTTTTTATTTTCCAAAATTTTCCTGATTTTAATTTTTTATTTTCCAAAATTTTCCTGATTTTAATTTTTTATTTTCCAAAATTTTCCTGATTTTAATTTTTTATTTTCCAAAAATTTTTTTTTTGATTTTCCAAAATTTTTTTTTTATTTTCCAAAATTTTCCTGATTTTAATTTTTTATTTTCCAAAATTTTCCTGATTTTAATTTTTTATTTTCCAAAATTTTCCTGATTTTAATTTTTTATTTTCCAAAATTTTCCTGATTTTATTTTTTTATTTTCCAAAATTTTTCCTGATTTTAATTTTTTATTTTCCAAAATTTTCCTGATTTTAATTTTTTATTTTCCAAAATTTTCCTGATTTTTTTTTTTTTTTTTATTTTCCAAAATTTTCCTGATTTTAATTTTTTTTTATTTTCCAAAATTTTCCCTGATTTTTATTTTTTTATTTTCCAAAATTTTCCTGATTTTAATTTTTTATTTTCCAAAATTTTCCTGATTTTAAATTTTTATTTTCCAAAATTTTCCTGATTTTAATTTTTTATTTTCCAAAATTTTTTTTTGATTTTGATTTTAATTTTTTTTTATTTTCCAAAATTTTCCTGATTTTAATTTTTTATTTTCCAAAATTTTCCTGATTTTAATTTTTTATTTTCCAAAATTTTCCTGATTTTAATTTTTTATTTTCCAAAATTTTCCTGATTTTATTTTTTATTTTCCAAAATTTTCCTGATTTTATTTTTTATTTTCCAAAATTTTCCTGATTTTAATTTTTTATTTTCCAAAATTTTTCCTGATTTTAATTTTTTATTTTCCAAAATTTTCCTGATTTTAATTTTTTATTTTCCAAAATTTTCCTGATTTTTTTTTTTATTTTCCAAAATTTTCCTGATTTTAATTTTTTATTTTCCAAAATTTTCCTGATTTTAATTTTTTATTTTCCAAAAATTTTCCTGATTTTAATTTTTTATTTTCCAAAATTTTCCTGATTTTTATTTTTTTTATTTTCCAAATTTTTTCCTGATTTTCCAAAATTTTTTTATTTTCCAAAATTTTCCTGATTTTGATTTTTTTTTATTTTCCAAAATTTTCCTGATTTTAATTTTTTATTTTCCAAAATTTTCCTGATTTTAATTTTTTATTTTCCAAAATTTTCCTGATTTTAATTTTTTATTTTCCAAAATTTTCCTGATTTTAATTTTTATTTTCCAAAATTTTCCTGATTTTAATTTTTTTTATTTTCCAAAATTTTCCTGATTTTAATTTTTTATTTTCCAAAATTTTCCTGATTTTTAATTTTTTTTTTCCAAAATTTTCCAAATTTTTTTTTATTTTGATTTTTCCTGATTTTTTATTTTCCAAAATTTTCCTGATTTTAATTTTTATTTTTTTATTTTCCAAAATTTTCCTGATTTTAATTTTTTATTTTCCAAAATTTTCCTGATTTTTTATTTTTTTATTTTCCAAAATTTTCCTGATTTTAATTTTTTATTTTCCAAAATTTTCCTGATTTCCAATTTTTTATTTTCCAAAATTTTCCTGATTTTTTTTATTTTCCAAAATTTTCCTGATTTTAATTTTTTATTTTCCAAAATTTTCCTGATTTTAATTTTTTATTTTCCAAAAATTTTCCTGATTTTAATTTTTTATTTTCCAAAATTTTCCTGATTTTAATTTTTTATTTTCCAAAATTTTCCTGATTTTTTTTAATTTTTTATTTTCCTGAAAATTTTTCCTGATTTTAATTTTTTATTTTCCAAAATTTTCCTGATTTTAATTTTTTATTTTCCAAAATTTTCCTGATTTTTAATTTTTTATTTTCCAAAAATTTTTGATTTTTATTTTTTTTATTTTCCAAAATTTTCCTGATTTTAATTTTTTATTTTCCAATTTTTTTTCCTGAAATTTTTAATTTTTTATTTTCCAAAATTTTCCTGATTTTAATTTTTTTATTTTCCAAAATTTTCCTGATTTTAATTTTTTATTTTCCAAAATTTTCCTGATTTTTATTTTTTATTTTCCAAAATTTTCCTGATTTTAATTTTTATTTTCCAAAATTTTCCTGATTTTAATTTTTTATTTTCCAAAATTTTCCTGATTTTGATTTTTATTTTCCAAAATTTTTATTTTCCAAAATTTTTCCTGATTTTAATTTTTTATTTTCCAAAATTTTCCTGATTTTAATTTTTTATTTTCCAAAATTTTCCTGATTTTATTTTTTATTTTCCAAAATTTTTCCTGATTTTAAATTTTTTTATTTTCCAAAATTTTTTGATTTTTATTTTTTATTTTCCAAAATTTTCCTGATTTTAATTTTTTATTTTCCAAAATTTTTCCAAAATTTTCCTGATTTTTATTTTTTATTTTCCAAAATTTTCCTGATTTTATTTTTTATTTTCCAAAATTTTCCTGATTTTAATTTTTTATTTTCCAAAATTTTCCTGATTTTAATTTTTTATTTTCCAAAATTTTCCTGATTTTTTTTTTATTTTCCAAAATTTTCCTGATTTTTAATTTTTATTTTCCAAAATTTTCCTGATTTTTTTTTTTATTTTCCAAAATTTTCCTGATTTTAATTTTTATTTTCCAAAATTTTCCTGAATTTTTTTTTTCCAAAATTTTTTTTTATTTTCCAAAATTTTTCCTGATTTTAATTTTTTATTTTCCAAAATTTTCCTGATTTTTAATTTTTTTTATTTTCAAAAATTTTCCTGATTTTAATTTTTTATTTTCCAAAAATTTTCCTGATTTTAATTTTTTATTTTCCAAAAATTTTCCTGATTTTAATTTTTTATTTTCCAAAATTTTCCTGATTTTAATTTTTTTATTTTCCAAAATTTTCCTGATTTTAATTTTTTATTTTCCAAAATTTTCCTGATTTTTTTTATTTTCCAAAATTTTCCTGATTTTATTTTTTTTATTTTCCAAAATTTTTCCTGATTTTTTATTTTCCAAAATTTTCCTGATTTTAATTTTTTATTTTCCAAAATTTTCCTGATTTTAATTTTTTATTTTCCAAAATTTTCCTGATTTTAATTTTTTATTTTCCAAAATTTTCCTGATTTTAATTTTTTATTTTCCAAAATTTTCCTGATTTTAATTTTTTATTTTCCAAAATTTTCCTGATTTTAATTTTTTATTTTCCAAAATTTTCCTGATTTTAATTTTTATTTTCCAAAATTTTCCTGATTTTAATTTTTTATTTTCCAAAAATTTTCCTGATTTTAATTTTTTATTTTCCAAAATTTTCCTGATTTTATTTTTTATTTTCCAAAATTTTCCTGATTTTAATTTTTTATTTTCCAAAATTTTCCTGATTTTAATTTTTATTTTCCAAAATTTTTCCTGATTTTAATTTTTTATTTTCCAAAATTTTCCTGATTTTAATTTTTTTTTTATTTTCCAAAATTTTCCTGATTTTAATTTTTTATTTTCCTGATTTTAAAATTTTCCAAAATTTTTTAATTTTTTTTATTTTCCAAAATTTTCCTGATTTTAATTTTTTATTTTCCAAAATTTTCCTGATTTAATTTTTTTTTATTTTCCAAAATTTTTCCTGATTTTAATTTTTTATTTTCCAAAATTTTCCTGATTTTAATTTTTTTATTTTCCAAAATTTTCCTGATTTTTATTTTTTATTTTCCAAAAAATTTTCCAAAATTTTTGATTTTAATTTTTTATTTTCCAAAATTTTCCTGATTTTAATTTTTTATTTTCCAAAATTTTCCTGATTTTAATTTTTTATTTTCAAAAATTTTCCTGATTTTAATTTTTTATTTTCCAAAATTTTCCTGATTTTAATTTTTTATTTTCCAAAATTTTTCCTGATTTTAATTTTTTTTTTTATTTTCCAAAATTTTCCTGATTTTAATTTTTTATTTTCCAAAATTTTTCCTGATTTTAATTTTTTATTTTCCAAAATTTTTCCTGATTTTAAATTTTTTATTTTCCAAAATTTTTTCCTGATTTTTATTTTTTTAATTTTTTTTTATTTTCCAAAACTTTTCCCGATTTTTTATTTTTTTATTTTCCAAAATTTTCCAGATTTTAATTTTTTTATTTTCCAAAATTTTCCTGATTTTAATTTTTTTATTTTCCAAAATTTTCCTGATTTTAATTTTTTTATTTTCCAAAATTTTCCTGATTTTAATTTTTTATTTTCCAAAAATTTTCCTGATTTTAATTTTTTATTTTCCAAAATTTTCCTGATTTTAATTTTTTATTTTCCAAAATTTTCCTGATTTTAATTTTTTTTTTATTTTCCAAAATTTTCCTGATTTTAAATTTTTTATTTTCCAAAATTTTCCTGATTTTAATTTTTTATTTTCCAAAATTTTCCTGATTTTAATTTTTTTTTTATTTTCCAAAATTTTCCTGATTTTAATTTTTTATTTTCCAAAATTTTCCTGATTTTTTTTTATTTTCCAAAATTTTCCTGATTTTAATTTTTTATTTTCCAAAATTTTCCTGATTTTATTTTTTATTTTCCAAAATTTTCCTGATTTTAATTTTTTATTTTCCAAAATTTTCCTGATTTTGATTTTTTATTTTCCAAAATTTTCCTGATTTTTTTATTTTCCAAAATTTTTCCTGATTTTAATTTTTTATTTTCCAAAATTTTCCTGATTTTTATTTTTTATTTTCCAAAATTTTCCTGATTTTAATTTTTTATTTTCCAAAATTTTCCTGATTTTAATTTTTTATTTTCCAAAATTTTCCTGATTTTAATTTTTTATTTTCCAAAATTTTCCTGATTTTAATTTTTTATTTTCCAAAATTTTTCCTGATTTTAATTTTTTATTTTCCAAAATTTTTCCTGATTTTGATTTTATTTTCCTGATTTTTTTTTATTTTCCAAAATTTTCCTGATTTTAATTTTTTATTTTCCAAAATTTTTCCTGATTTTAATTTTTTATTTTCCAAAATTTTTCCTGATTTTAATTTTTATTTTTTTTTTTATTTTCCAAAATTTTCCTGATTTTATTTTTTTTTATTTTCCAAAATTTTCCTGATTTTTAATTTTTATTTTCCAAAATTTTCCTGATTTTAATTTTTTTATTTTCCAAAATTTTCCTGATTTTAATTTTTTATTTTCCAAAATTTTCCTGATTTTAATTTTTTATTTTCCAAAATTTTCCTGATTTTAATTTTTTTATTTTCCAAAATTTTCCTGATTTTTATTTTTTATTTTCCAAAATTTTCCTGATTTTTTTTTTTTTTATTTTCCAAAATTTTCCTGATTTTTGATTTTTTTTTTATTTTCCAAAATTTTCCTGATTTTAATTTTTTATTTTCCAAAATTTTTCCTGATTTTAATTTTTTTTTTTTCAAAAATTTTCCTGATTTTAATTTTTTATTTTCCAAAATTTTCCTGATTTTAATTTTTTATTTTCCAAAAATTTTTCCAAAATTTTCCTGATTTTTTTTATTTTCCAAAATTTTTCCTGATTTTAATTTTTTATTTTCCAAAATTTTCCTGATTTTAATTTTTTATTTTCCAAAATTTTCCTGATTTTAATTTTTTGTTTTCCAAACTTTTCCTGATTTTAATTTTTTATATTTTCCAAAATTTTCCTGATTTTTTAATTTTTTTTTTCCAAAATTTTCCCGATTTTTTTTTTATTTTCCAAAATTTTTTCCTGATTTTTGATTTTCCAAAATTTTCCTGATTTTTATTTTTTATTTTCCAAAATTTTCCTGATTTTTATTTTTTTTATTTTCCAAAATTTTCCTGATTTTATTTTTTTTATTTTCCAAAA
Organism: Drosophila nasuta; assembly: GCF_023558535.2. Lineage (NCBI taxonomy): Eukaryota > Metazoa > Arthropoda > Insecta > Diptera > Drosophilidae > Drosophila > Drosophila nasuta. The sequence continues at coordinate 23,148 of NW_026869457.1, forward strand.
TTTTCCTGATTTTTTTTTTTATTTTCCAAAATTTTCCTGATTTTAATTTTTTATTTTCCAAAATTTTCCTGATTTTTAATTTTTTATTTTCCAAAAATTTTCCTGATTTTAATTTTTTATTTTCCAAAATTTTCCTGATTTTAATTTTTTATTTTCCAAAATTTTTCCTGATTTTTAATTTTTTATTTTCCAAAATTTTTCCTGATTTTAATTTTTTTTTATTTTCCAAAAATTTTCCTGATTTTTAATTTTTTATTTTCCAAAATTTTCCTGATTTTAATTTTTTATTTTCCAAAATTTTCCTGATTTTAATTTTTTATTTTTTTTTCCTGATTTTAATTTTTTATTTTCCAAACTTTTCC
>NW_026869458.1:0-18420 GCF_023558535.2 Drosophila nasuta
CTGATAATGTTGCATTCCAATCTAATTGTATTTATTTTTAAAATATTCACAGGGTTATCTGAGACATAAATTTCAGTATTGTGCGGTTTTATATACTTCGTTCACGATTAAAATATACTTTCTTTTTAGTGGTAACTTGAACTTTCAGCGTATTATTGTTGGTTTCTATTTTTAACGCATCATAAGAACCATACCCTTTAGATCATCAATAATATATGTTGCAATCTCTTCGAGTTCATACGATCCAACAGGTATTTCTATACATTTATTTCCAATATGAAATAGATTGTTCCCTCTATCTACGTTTGGTATAGATTTGTATGTGTGAAAGTCAATGAGAGCATACTCATAATTTCTATTTAATTCAATTTGTGGGAAAAATTTTCGGTTATAACTGATGTGTTTCCATTTAATGCAAATGTTAGTGATGTAGACATTTTGAATGAATGGGCTTTATTCGAACGTCAACGAGTGCAGACGTGTTTTTATTTCACTTTGTGCTCCGGAAGACAACCAATTATAAAAACCCGATATCAATCAAGACAAACGGCGAAAAGACGCTTAGTGCGATGAAAAGTCGCAACTTACTTTTATTTTGTGTTTAAAACTAGTGCACTTTTGTAACTAATAATAATAAACATATAAAACCAACATAAAGTAAATAAGGTGATGAACCAAAGCGAGCTTCGGTCGCAGCGCCAACGTCAGCTAGACGAGCGTCGGCGCTCTCTTAGCAATGCATACTTCTCTTTCGTGTCGACAGATGCAGACGAATCAGCAAAACAAAAGCTTCTGCCGATCAACCGCGAGCGTTAACCCCAACACCGAAAAACGAACTCAAGCCTACTCTCAACGAAAGGGCGCACTCTCTCGCTCCGTCTGCGTTACCGACAGCGCAAAGCGAGGTAAGCGATAAATGTGTTTCCCCCCTTCCTTGCTTTGCCTCGCCCCAACTGCACACATGTCTGGCCACTGTAACTAGCACAGTGACGTCAGTTGCAACTGTAAATGCAATGACGACAACAACAACATCAGTTTCGTCTGTATACCCGATACCGTCGATCGTTCCACCTGCTGTGTCAGCTGAGTTTGCACTGACAAACGCACCAAGTAAAAGCAAGGTTCGACCATACAGACTGGCATGGATCGCTACGTAAACATTAAAAGAAAACAAAGTCCACAGGGCTCGAAAATGGGTAACGTTGCAAAATCAATCGGGCTTCCTCCGATCAAGGAACTATGCAGAACCCTAATACAGCAAATAGATTTGAAATTTTGGCTGACATCTCCAACGAAATGCCTTCTACAGTCACGGATGCGGACAAAAGCAAAGCGAAGCCGCCTCCGCTATACATCCGAGAGAAAAATTCTAACAACCTTGTGAACACAATTATCGATCTTATTGGTAAAGATAGCTTCCATGTAATCCCCTTGACTAAAGGAGACATTCATGAAACCAAGGTCCAAGTGAAAAGCGAAGAAAACTTCAGAAAATTGACGGAGCTCCTAAACGCCAAGAAAAAAAAGTTACTACACTTATCAGCTAAAAAGTAGCAAAGGACAACAAGTGGTCATAAAAGGCATCGAACCAGATGTTAACACTACTGAAGTAGAACAGGCACTAAAAGATAAAGGTTTCAACGTAAAAAACCGTTATAAATATCCGCAATAGAAACAAGCAACCGCAACCTCTCTTCAAAGTGGAACTCGTTCCTGACTCCAAGGCCCTCAAGAAAAACGAAGTACATCCCATCTACAAAATTCAGTTCTTACTGCATCGCAGAATTACAGTCGAAGAGCCGCACAAACGTAATGGCCCGGTCCAGTGCGCAAATTGCCAAGAATACGGACACACTAAATCTTACTGCACACTCCGCTCTGTATGCGTAGCTTGCGGAGGACTGCATACATCTGCTGAATGTAAAGCACAAAAGGACCCAACCACTAAAAATTTAGTAACTGTGGAGGAAACCACACCGCAAACTATAGAGGCTGTCCAGTATACAAGGAGTTAAAAAGTCGTATCAACCATAAAGTCTTAACAACGCGATCCCACAACGCACCATTAATACCCTCCAAACTCACGCCTGAAGTTTTTCGTCAGCAGCCAGGTCATCACTCGGTAGTTCCAACGTAACAAAAAACGTAAGCTTTGCAAGCGTTATAAAATCGAATCAGGCGAGCCCTGCTTGCAATGACCAATCACCACCTACAGTCCCTTACCAACCCGTAGAGCACAAAGAATATAAAATGGAAACGATGATTCTCAGACTGCAACAAAGCATGGAGGAATTCATTGCTTTTATGAGAACAACCATGCAAAGTCTGATGACAAATCAACATATTTTGATTCAGATGCTCCAAAACACTCTATCAAAATAATCAATGGCTCCCCTACGCATTGCACTGTGGAATGCCAACGGCGTTCCACGGCACAAAATTGAGTTAGCACAATTCATGAATGACAATGAAATCAACGTAATGCTACTAGCAGAAACCCACCTTACCAACAAATACAATTTCCAAATCCGAGGGTATTTGTTCTACAGTACAAATCATCCTGATGGAAAGGCCCATGGAGGCACTGGAATACTGATTAAAAACCGCATTAAGCACCACTTCCACAATGCGTTTGCAACTAGCTATCTGCAAGCCACATCTATCATTATACAGTTGGATTGTCACAATATAACACTAGCCGCGGTATACTGTCCTCCTCGCTTTACGATATCCGAAGCCCAATTTATTGACTACTTCAACTCGCTAGGCAACTACTTTATAGCAGCAGGAGACTATAACGCTAAGCACACGCACTGGGATCTCGCCTCGTGTCCCCGAAAGGAAGACAGCTGTATCAAGCAATTATAAAACCTAGCAACAAGCTTGACTACGTTTCCCTGGTTCACCAACTCACTGGCCTAGTGATCCAAGAAAATTGCCAGACTTGATTGACTTCGCAGTTACAAAAAACATCCCACGTAATCTGATTAGCGCTTGTTCTCTACCGGATCTATCATCAGACCACTCGCCTGTACTCTTTGGCCTAAACCAACAGCCAGTTAGTAATGACAACCCCGTCATGCTAACCTCTAACAGCACAAACTGGCTCAAATTCAGGAAATACATAAGTTCACACATTGAACTTACACCACGGCTAACCGACGAAGATGACATCAACAGAACCGTAAACAATATCGAAACAGTTCTGGTTTCAGCGGCTCGAATCGCAACACCACGTAGGCAAAATATAACACATAACACCAAGCACACGAATGCAGAAATAGAGCAGTTAGTTCTGGCAAAGCGTCGCTCCCGGCGCGAATGGCAATTATCTCGATCGCCATCTGCAAAACAACAGTTAAAGAAGCTTCACGTCGACTCACCCAGGCTCTACGACAAGAAGAAGACAGATCCATACAGCGCTATATAGAGCAACTATCTCCAACCAGCTCAAAATTTCCACTCTGGAAAGCTCACTCAACACTGAGCGCACCAACAGCAACGGTTACGCCATTACGGACCCTGCAGGTTGCTGGGCCCGAAGCGACAAAGACCGAGCCGACACATTCGCTGCCCACCTTCAAAAGGTTTTCCAGCCAAATCCAGTAACAAACCTGCCTAATATACGTTTACAAACAGAAGTAGACTTCCCTATTGCCGAACCAATTGTATTTCGAGTATGCGAAGTCATAAAAATTATAAAGAGCAGCTGCAACCGCGAAAATCTCCGGGCTGCGATCTAATAACACCAAAAATGCTTATTGAACTCCCACTATGTGCTGTTGGTACCATATGCAAACTCTTCAACGCGATGACAAGAATCGGCTGCTTCCCGAAGAGGTGGAAAAGTCAATCATCATAATGATACCAAAGCCAGGAAAAGACCACACTCTCACCTCCTCATACAGACCAATAAGCCTACTTTCGTGTTTATCAAAACTCTTTGAGAAATGCCTTTAACCCGTATCATACCATACTTAAGAAGACAAAATAGTATCCCAGCACATCAATTCGGTTTTCGCGAAAAGCATGGAACTATCGAACAGGTGAACCGCATAACATCAGAAATTCGAACAGCATTCGAGAATAGGGAGTACTGCACTGCGGTATTTTTGGACGTCTCTCAAGCATTCGACAGAGTATGGCTTGACGGCCTAATGCACAAAATCAAAATAATGCTCCCTAATAGCACGCATAAACTCTTGAAGTCATATCTTTACAACAGGATATTTGTAGTGAGATGCAATACCGTCATGTCAGCTGAACATAATATCGAAGCTGGTGTTCCTCAAGGCAGCGTTCTCGGCCGACTCTATATCTACTCTACACTTCTGATATCCCTACGAGTAGACAACTGACTATGTCTACGTTTGCCGACGACACCGCGATCCTTAGCCGATCTAAATTTCCACAACAAGCTTCAGCGCAACTTGCGACCCATCTAGACGCTGTAGAGAAATGGCTCTCAGACTGGCGTATAAAAGTAAATGAGCAAAATGTAAACACGTAACTTTTACCTTAAATAGACGAAATTGCCCCAACCTTACACTAAACAACACCGTGCTTCCCCAATCAGATGAAGTAACGTATCTTGGCGTACATCTCGACAGACGGCTCACCTGGCGCACGCACATTGAAGCTAAAAGAACTCACCTAAGGCTGAAGGCAAACAGTCTGCATTGGCTTATAACTCCCGCTCCCCTTAGTCTGGATTACAAGGTCCTGCTCTATAACCCGTTCTGAAACCAATCTGGACTTATGGCTCTCAGTTGTGGGGAGCGCCAGCAACAGCAACGTAGAGATCGTGCAGAGAGCCCAAGCAAAGATCCTTAGAACTATCACCGGGGCACCGTGGTACGTTCGGAGTGAAAACATTCAGAGAGACTTGAATATACTTCCCGTCCGAGATGAAATAGCACAACACATGGAAAATTACTACATCAAGCTGTCGAACCATCCAAATCACCTTGCTAGAGCACTAACATTAGTATGCAGCCGTTCCCGCCTTCGTCGTAACGACCGTCCCATCCAGCGACAATTACTAGGACCGCCTACCATAAATACAGTTTAAGAAACTGTTAGAATAATGTAGTATTTTTAAGATTTAAACACATTTTGTTAGTCTCGTAAGAGAAGATTCAAAATATAAAACATACAGTAATAAAAAAAAAAAAAAAAGACATTTTGAAGTCTGAGTTTGGACTGTTGTTTAATCATCATATCATTAGTTTTATATCCATATTTTTAAAGTATAATGAATTGATCAAAACCTTTTCTGTATCGCCCATTTTTCATATCATCATCTTTAGAGATTAGTAGAAATCAAATTTTTTCCTCCCAGCATTTTCGTGAAATTTCCATAAATGATTCATAGTCCATGTCACTGTTTACGTGATCTCGATATATATGACGCATGTTCAAATCATCTTGTTTAAACATAATAAAATTAGCATTGTCACGTATTAAATGTTTCGGTATATGTGTGTATGTTTGACATAAATAGAATATCAATATTCTTATGTCTTCCCATACAAAAATAGTTTCGGATATTATCCTGCGTTTCACATGCCACATCATCGAATATCATAATGGAGATATTTTAGCTTCGTGCGGTGATAACACTGCATCGTTTCCGGAGAACGTAAAATATCCCATTCCTTGAATTGGTTTGATAAGTTTTTCCAAATATTCATATTTGGGTTGGTATAAACTCTTTGAAAATACATAAATATTTTCAAATTTGAGACCATAGGGACTCTCTATAAGACTAAGCATCACATTGGTTTTTCCACAATTTGATGGTCCAACAATTAATGCTCTAATTGTATTGGGTAACAAAACACTATGTCGAGGTTGTTGATTATTCTCTCCATGTCCACCACCCTCAATGTTTCGTACTAGTATGCTTTTCTTATGTCTTAAAAACGCATGTTAGTGAGAGAAGTACTTCATTCAATGGGAAACGTTTGTTGATTGAGGTTGTTATAAAATGGTCAAACGTTTTATAATTTAATTAGTTCAAAATCAAAACTCAAACAGGGTAGTGGTCTTATAAACAATATAATAGACTCTCTACCTTTTGAGGCTCATATACCTGGATACAATTACTGTGGACCTGGAACAAAGTTAGAGAAACGATTAGCACGTGGCGATCGTGGAATTAATGGTTTGGATGAAGCGTGTAGAGAGCATGATATTGCATATTCAAACAGTAAAGAGTTGAGTGAACGTCATAAAGCTGACTCAGTTTTAATTGAAAAGGCTTGGAATCGTGTAAAAGCGTTAGACAGTAGTATTGAGAGAGAGCAGCAGCATACTTTGTAACAAACATGATGAAGACGAAGAAAAATTTGGAATGGGATCAAATCAGGAGAGAAAGAAAAGAGTGAAAACATCATTGACTACAATAATCAAAAAGGCTACAAAGGAATTGAAAAAAATAAACCGCTTGATATCTTGAGTGCAATAAAAGTTGCACCTAGAGCAGTATCGAACTCAATGGGATGTAGGAAAAATGTTGTTATTCCACGTGTTATAAATGTACCCAAGATAGGTGGGTTCTTACCACTTGTCCCAATTTAACAGCTCTGAGCGCTGTGGGTAGTTTGACGTCAGGTAGTGCAGCAATAGTAAAATCTATTAACAATGCAAAAGATGGCTAAACAACATCTAGAGGAAAACAAAAGGCATAATAAAAAATGGAAACGGTTGCATTGGGAGCTGGCTTGTATTTACAACCATACAAAAATGGATATGGTATATCATTTGCTAGAAATATTCAAAGACAAAAACGGGTTCAAAAACTAATAGGTAAGCTACCCAAGAGAGCATTATCAAACTTTGATATAATGAAGTTTGCCTTTAGAAAGATTCCTCATTTTCGAGGTGTTTATATGAAGGATCAATTACCCAAATTTCCACATCATTTCGAGTGTGGAATAATAAATTTAGCAGACTCAATATCGAATGGAACGCATTGGGTAGCATATTACAAGAGAGGATCAGATTCTTATTATTTTGATAGTTTTGGGAATTTACAGCCACCATTAGAAGTAGTCAGTCAGTCATCAGCGCCAGGAGCACGCACGACCAACACTGAACAGCAGGAGCAGTAGCAGCACAGAATAGCACCAGCTGTACTACTCGCACACACACACACACGCACACACACACACACACACACACACACACACACACACACGCACGCACGCACACACACACAGACACGCACACACACACGCACACGCACACACACACACACACACACACCCGTGTGGATGGCGGGCAATAGAATTCCTCCACAGTACACCCGCTTGTCGTACGAGGCGACTAAAGGGTGAACAAAAACGGTGTTGGTCGTGACCGATTGGCGCCTCACAGCGGAAAGACTCTGACTGCCTCTAACTTGGTAGGGGCCAGATCGATTCCAATCGTAGCTCGACAAGTAGCTCGCTACCGCCGACCACTAGGGTCAGGTAACGCCCGGGTAGCCCTCTGAACACCCGTCCAAGGGCCAGCAAAAGCGAGAAGGCGATCATGGTCTGGCAGTGAGACCTTAAACAAATGCTATGGGTGATTCCCAGAAGATAATAATCAATATGGAAGGTCCTAAAGGAACCAACCTTACGGTGCAGGAGTCGGATCCCCAGTACCGGCGATTTCGAGGGTGAGCAAGCGGGCCCCGGTCGTCGAAATCCTTTGACCGCAATGCCTCGGTGGTGGCGAACTTGGCCACCGACGCAGATAACATGACAAGCGCCCTACACAGGAGAGTGAAAAACGGCGAGAGCGGATATAGTTCGGAGCCCATATTTAATCCTTTCCAGGGCAGTAAGAAGACGATTAGATCTCCAAAGGCAAATCCGAAGGATCCTACAGAGGAACCCACGTGTTCGGTGGCCCCACAGAATAGAGGAGGGAATCGCAAGGAGCCGTTATCGATAGTACTCGAAGCTTCGACGTGTTGGGAGAAAAGATAAGAGCTCTTAGCAAGATGCTGGAAGGGAGACGCACAATCCACCAACCGATGAGGAACCTGATCGATAACATCATGGAGCTTTACGCGGCAGTGGATGAAGAGAGGGCAGCGAAACCATCTCCGGAGCCAAGGGCTGCAGAAGGCAAGAGAACCAGAGAGAGAGAGGCGACAAGGTGTCACCGCCGCCTACACCCAAAACCAAGAGGGCAGGTTCACAAACCCAAACCGGCGGCAGCTCCTCAAGAGAGGCCGCAAATCCACCAACCAGGCGTCGATACCAACAAGAGCAAGGAGTGGAAGAAGGTGCCAAAGCGGGCCAGAAGGACCAAATCAGCTAAGCCGGACGCAATAATAGTGAGAGGGTCCAACGACGTATCGTATGCTGACATACTGCGATCCGTGAAAGCCGAGCCAAAGCTGAAGAAGCTTGCCAATCATGTCAGAGGCATACGGAAAACAGCAAAGGGTGAACTTCTCTTCGAGCTCGAAAAGTCAGCAGACCCAATCACGAAGGGTATACACGAGGCAGTCCAAGACTTCCTGGGCCCTAGTGTAGAGGTGATAGCGCTGACGGAGTCCTCAGTCATAGAGGTGAAGGACATAGACGAAGTGACGTCTGAGGAGGAACTTCTGGAGGCACTGATAACACAGTTCGGAGAGGTGAGGATCACAAAATCCTGCATTGTCTCATTCCGGAAGGCCTACGGAGGAACGCAGACAGCAACGCTGAGACTCCCAGTCGATTCGGCCAATAAGATGGTAGAAGCTGGCAAAGTGCGAGTAGGCTGGGTTATCTGTCGCATAAGAAGGAAGGTTCAGCTAGTCCGCTGCTTTAAATGCATGGATTTCGGTCACGTAGCAAGTAGATGCACCGAAACAGTTGAGTACAAGGACACATGCTTCAGTTGTGGGGAAACAGGCCACAAGGCGAAGCTATGCAACAAGGCCCCAAAATGTATACTCTGCAGCAGAAAAGGAGAGAAGGCAGTAGACCACCCGGCGAATAGCAGTAGGTGCCCATACCTCAAAAAAGCGCTCAGCAAAACAAGCGGAAGATGACACGGTTCTATCAACTGAACCTGAACCACTGCGAGGCAGCACAGGACCTGCTTATGCAAAAGTTAGAGAGACAAGGACAGACGTGGCTATATTGAGCGAACCCTATCGCATTAAATCCTCCAACACTTGGGTTGGAGATAAATCGCGTAAGGCAGCCGTCTGGAGTTGTGGGCAGCGGGCCCACCAGCTACCGAGGTCATGGCCCAAAACGGCTTTATCCGTGCCAAGGTACAGGGTCTGTACATATACAGTTGCTATTTGGCCCCGTCACTCAGCCAGGCGGACTACAACAGCATACTCGACAAGCTGGTCAACGATGCGAGAAGTAAAACCCCGTGCCTCATTGCTGGAGACTTCAATGCTTGGGCGACCGAATGGGAAGCACATGCACCAACTCAAGAGGTAGGGCAGTCCTGGACTCTGTTGCTCTACTAGATGTAGTACTCCTAAATCGGGGGGGTGCAAACACATTTAGTAGAGGAACGGCAGGTTCGGTGATTGATCTGACTTTTGTGAGTAGCTCACTAGCCCCGAGAGCCTCCTGGAGTCTTAGCAGTGAATACACCCATAGTGACCACCAAGCTGTAATTACGGAAATTCACAGACACTCCTCCCCCTCGGTACCCAACAGGCCAATCCGATACAGAGCAGAAACTTTCGATAAAGAGATTTTCGAATCCATGCTCCATGGACTGGAGATCAACGGCTCGGCAGCAAACAGTACGAGGCAGCTCATGTCCAAGCTAACCCAGGCATGCGATGCATCAATGCGTAAAGCAGGACGAGGTACAAAGCACCAACCTGTATACTGGTGGAACCAGGATATCGCCAAGGCCCGCAAGGATTGCTTTCAGGCACGACGAAGGTACCAGAGGACCCTTACACTTGGATCCCACAGAGCAGACGCCCATCACCAGGCACTGAGGGAAAAAGGCGCATATTGAAATCGCTGATTAAAAGCAGCAAGAGGAAGCTGTTCCTAGAGCTTTGCGACGAAGCCGACGCCGACCCCTGGGGTTCAGCCTACAAACTGGCTATGAAAAACTCCACGCATTCAGACCAGCTTGCCCAACATGCCCAGAACTATTGGCGGAAACAGTAGCACACCTATTCCCAAGCCAGCCGAGATCGGCATATGGGATGGCTACCGATACTTCGACGTTCGCCCAAGTGACAGAGGATGAAGTCCTGTCGGCAGCACGATTGATCAAGCCAGGAAAGCTCCCGGCCCAGACGGAATACCGAGTGCAGTTGCTAGAAAGGCCCTCGAGATCCAACCAAGGTGCTTCGCCTCCACCTTTAGCAAATGCATGCTGGAAGGAGTGTTTCCTAATGTCTGGAAGATACAAGACCTGGTCTTAATACCAAAAGGAACAAGCCACCTGAAGACCCTTCCGGGTACAGACCCATTTGTCTGCTCGATTCGGTAGGCAAGGCTCTCGAGAGAGTAATCTGCACGCGACTCAATGCAGAGATTGACAGAGTTGGGGGTCTCTCTGAGTCGCAGTTTGGCTTCCGGAAGGCCCGATCAACAAGGCACGCAATCCAGGAGGTGACAGACCTGGCAAAAAAGGCCATAGAAGGCAAACGCTGGCTGTGGGGTGAAAAGAGTACTGCCTGGTAGTAACCCTAGACGTCAGGAATGCGTTCAATTCAGCGAACTGGGAAAAGATTATGCAAAGTCTGAACAATCTGAGCATAAACCCACACCTGATAGGCATAATAGGAAGCTACCTAAATGGCAGAATTCTTCGCTACCAAACCAGTGAAGGAACGAAACGTACGAAGTCACAGGAGGAGTCCCACAGGGATCGGTCCTCGGCCCGACCCTCTGGAATCTCATGTACGATGGCATTCTACGGCTGAGACTTCCACCAGGCGTGAAAATGATCGGGTTTGCGGACGATGTGGCGATAGTGGCAGTAGGCAAACACCTACGTGAACTGGAGATAGCCACCAACAGGGCAATCGTACAGGCCCAAGAATGGCTAACCAATGCAGGATTGAGCCTAGCAGAGCACAAAACGGAGGCGGTACTCATAAGCTCGAGGAAGACCGTGGAAACCGCGAACCTGACGGTAGGTCGTACAGTCATAACTTCCCGACCGTACATCAAGTACCTGGGGGTTATACTAGACCACAGATTGTCCTTCAAGGTACATCTGAAGCTAGTAGCCGACAAGGCATCAGTGGCATGCTCTGCATTGGCCCGCATAATGCCAAATACCAGAGGTCCGAAGGAGTTGCGCCGCAGACTCATCAGTGGTGTAGTGCGTTCGATAACCACATACGCAGCATCAATCTGGGTAGGTGCAATCGAATGCAGGACGTACACGAGGATATACAAGCGGTATACAGGACGTGCGCGCTCAGAATCACAAGTGCGTTTCGCACTGTGTCGGGTGAAGCCGCCGAAGTACTGGCAGGTCTGATGCCTTTTGATATCCACGTCCGAGAACTCGTGCTGAACAGTAACACCCACAGCGGAAGCAGAGCAGCGAACAGGCAGATTTCCTAAGCGAGTGGCAGCGCAGGTGGAGTTCATCCAACAAAGGCGCATGGACGCGTACCCTCATCCCGGGAGTGAGTGAATGGGTAAACAGGAAACACGGACAGGTGAACTACTACCTGACGCAACTTTTGAGCGGACACGGCTGTTTTAAAGACTACCTCTTCCGTTTTGGGCATGAGGCAGACCCACTCTGTCCCAGATGCGGGATAGGATACCCGGAAGACGCCGAGCACGTGTTTTTTAACTGTCCGAGATTCAGAAGAGAACGAGAAAGTGTGGAACGGAAGTATGGGGAACCGGTGACGCCATCGAATCTTGTATACCACATGCTGGCAAACATGGACAATTGGGAGGCTGCAGATGAAATGGCGAACGCAGTCATGAAGGAGCTACGGCGGGAAGAAAGATCCCGGAGAACGGAAGACGGCCGATAAGGCCATACTCTCCGCCGAAGTAATACTTAACGGTCGTTCCGGCGGAGAAGTAGCCAGGAGTTTAAACAGGCATAGTCCTGGTTTCGCAGGGGCCACTTGTACGTACCGCGGTGCGTCAACGTCCTTGTATGAAAACACACACACACACACACACACACACACGCACACACACACACACACACACACACACACACACACACACACACACACACACACACACACACACACACACACACACACACACACACACACGCACACACACACACACACACACACACACACACACCCGTGGATGGCGGGCAATAGAATTCCTCCACAGTACACCCACTTGTCGTACGAGGCGACTAAAGGGTGAACAAAAACGGTGTTGGTCGTGACCGATTGGCGCCTCACAGCGGAAAGACTCTGACTGCCTCTAACTTGGTAGGGCCAGATCGATTCCAATCGTAGCTCGACAAGTAGCTCGCTACCGCCGACCACTAGGGTCAGGTAACGCCCAGGTAGCCCTCTGAACACCCGTCCAAGGGCCAGCAAAAGCGAGAAGGCGATCATGGTCTGGCAGTGAGACCTTAAACAAATGCTATGGGTGATTCCCAGAAGATAATAATCAATATGGAAGGTCCTAAAGGAACCAACCTTACGGTGCAGGAGTCGGATCCCCAGTACCGGCGATTTCGAGGGTGAGCAAGCGGGCCCCGGTCGTCGAAATCCTTTGACCGCAATGCCTCGGTGGTGGCGAACTTGGCCACCGACGCAGATAACATGACAAGCGCCCTACACAGGAGAGTGAAATACGGCGAGAGCGGATATAGTTCGAGCCCATATTTAATCCTTTCCAGGGCAGTAAGAAGACGATTAGATCTCCAAAGGCAAATCCGAAGGATCCTACAGAGAACCCACGTGTTCGGTGGCCCCACAGAATAGAGGAGGGAATCGCAAGGAGCCGTTATCGATAGTACTCGAAGCTTCGACGTGTTGGGAGAAAAGATAAGAGCTCTTAGCAAGATGCTGGAAGGGAGACGCACAATCCACCAACCGATGAGGAACCTGATCGATAACATCATGGAGCTTTACGCGGCAGTGGATGAAGAGAGGGCAGCGAAACCATCTCCGGAGCCAAGGGCTGCAGAAGGCAAGAGAACCAGAGAGGAGAGAGGCGACAAGGTGTCACCGCCGCCTACACCCAAAACCAAGAGGGCAGGTTCACAAACCCAAACCGGCGGCAGCTCCTCAAGAGAGGCCGCAAATCCACCAACCAGGCGTCGATACCAACAAGAGCAAGGAGTGGAAGAAGGTGCCAAAGCGGGCCAGAAGGACCAAATCAGCTAAGCCGGACGCAATAATAGTGAGAGGGTCCAACGACGTATCGTATGCTGACATACTGCGATCCGTGAAAGCCGAGCCAAAGCTGAAGAAGCTTGCCAACCATGTCAGAGGCATACGGAAAACAGCAAAGGGTGAACTCTCTTCGAGCTCGAAAAGTCAGCAGACCCAATCACGAAGGGTATACACGAGGCAGTCCAAGACTCTGGGCCCTAGTGTAGAGGTGATAGCGCTGACGGAGTCCTCAGTCATAGAGGTGAAGGACATAGACGAAGTGACATCTGAGGAGGAACTTCTGGAGGCACTGATAACACAGTTCGGAGAGGTGAGGATCACAAAATCCTGCATTGTCTCATTCCGGAAGGCCTACGGAGGAACGCAGACAGCAACGCTGAGACTCCCAGTCGATTCGGCCAATAAGATGGTAGAAGCTGGCAAAGTGCGAGTAGGCTGGGTTATCTGTCGCATAAGAAGGAAGGTTCAGCTAGTCCGCTGCTTTAAATGCATGGATTTCGGTCACGTAGCAAGTAGATGCACCGAAACAGTTGAGTACAAGGACACATGCTTCAGTTGTGGGGAAACAGGCCACAAGGCGAAGCTATGCAACAAGGCCCCAAAATGTATACTCTGCAGCAGAAAAGGAGAGAAGGCAGTAGACCACCCGGCGAATAGCAGTAGGTGCCCATACCTCAAAAAAGCGCTCAGCAAAACAAGCGGAAGATGACACGGTTCTATCAACTGAACCTGAACCACTGCGAGGCAGCACAGGACCTGCTTATGCAAAAAGTTAGAGAGACAAGGACAGACGTGGCTATATTGAGCGAACCCTATCGCATTAAATCCTCCAACACTTGGGTTGGAGATAAATCGCGTAAGGCAGCCGTCTGGAGTTGTGGGCAGCAGGCCCCACCAGCTACCGAGGTCATGGCCCAAAACGGCTTTATCCGTGCCAAGGTACAGGGTCTGTACATATACAGTTGCTATTTGGCCCCGTCACTCAGCCAGGCGGACTACAACAGCATACTCGACAAGCTGGTCAACGATGCGAGAAGTAAAACCCCGTGCCTCATTGCTGGAGACTTCAATGCTTGGGCGACCGAATGGGGAAGCACATGCACCAACTCAAGAGGTAGGGCAGTCCTGACTCTGTTGCTCTACTAGATGTAGTACTCCTAAATCGGGGGGGTGCAAACACATTTAGTAGAGGAACGGCAGGTTCGGTGATTGATCTGACTTTTGTGAGTAGCTCACTAGCCCCGAGAGCCTCCTGGAGTCTTAGCAGTGAATACACCCATAGTGACCACCAAGCTGTAATTACGGAAATTCACAGACACTCCTCCACCTCGGTACCCAACAGGCCAATCCGATACAGAGCAGAAACTTTCGATAAAGAGATTTTCGAATCCATGCTCCATGGACTGGAGATCAACGGCTCGGCAGCAAACAGTACGAGGCAGCTCATGTCCAAGCTAACCCAGGCATGCGATGCATCAATGCGTAAAGCAGGACGAGGTACAAAGCACCAACCTGTATACTGGTGGAACCAGGATATCGCCAAGGCCCGCAAGGATTGCTTTCAGGCACGACGAAGGTACCAGAGGACCCTTACACTTGGATCCCACAGAGCAGACGCCCATCACCAGGCACTGAGGGAAAAAAGGCGCATATTGAAATCGCTGATTAAAAGCAGCAAGAGGAAGCTGTTCCTAGAGCTTTGCGACGAAGCCGACGCCGACCCCTGGGGTTCAGCCTACAAACTGGCTATGAAAAACTCCACGCATTCAGACCAGCTTGCCCAACATGCCCAGAACTATTGGCGGAAACAGTAGCACACCTATTCCCGAGCCAGCCGAGATCGGCATATGGGATGGCTACCGATACTTCGACGTTCGCCCGTGACAGAGGATGAAGTCCTGTCGGCAGCACGATTGATCAAGCCAGGGAAAGCTCCCGGCCCAGACGGAATACCGAGTGCAGTTGCTAGAAAGGCCCTCGAGATCCAACCAAGGTGCTTCGCCTCCACCTTTAGCAAATGCATGCTGGAAGGAGTGTTTCCTAATGTCTGGAAGATATAAGACCTGGTCTTAATACCAAAAGGGTACAAGCCACCTGAAGACCCTTCCGGGTACAGACCCATTTGTCTGCTCGATTCGGTAGGCAAGGCTCTCGAGAGAGTAATCTGCACGCGACTCAATGCAGAGATTGACAGAGTTGGGGGTCTCTCTGAGTCGCAGTTTGGCTTCCGGAAGGCCCGATCAACAAGGCACGCAATCCAGGAGGTGACAGACCTGGCAAAAAAGGCCATAGAAGGCAAACGCTGGCTGTGGGGTGAAAAAGAGTACTGCCTGGTAGTAACCCTAGACGTCAGGAATGCGTTCAATTCAGCGAACTGGGAAAAGATTATGCAAAGTCTGAACAATCTGAGCATAAACCCACACCTGATAGGCATAATAGGAAGCTACCTAAATGGCAGAATTCTTCGCTACCAAACCAGTGAAGGAACGAAAACGTACGAAGTCACAGGAGGAGTCCCACAGGGATCGGTCCTCGGCCCGACCCTCTGGAATCTCATGTACGATGGCATTCTACGGCTGAGACTTCCACCAGGCGTGAAAATGATCGGGTTTGCGGACGATGTGGCGATAGTGGCAGTAGGCAAACACCTACGTGAACTGGAGATAGCCACCAACAGGGCAATCGTACAGGCCCAAGAATGGCTAACCAATGCAGGATTGAGCCTAGCAGAGCACAAAACGGAGGCGGTACTCATAAGCTCGAGGAAGACCGTGGAAACCGCGAACCTGACGGTAGGTCGTACAGTCATAACTTCCCGACCGTACATCAAGTACCTGGGGGTTATACTAGACCACAGATTGTCCTTCAAGGTACATCTGAAGCTAGTAGCCGACAAGGCATCAGTGGCATGCTCTGCATTGGCCCGCATAATGCCAAATACCAGAGGTCCGAAGGAGTTGCGCCGCAGACTCATCAGTGGTGTAGTGCGTTCGATAACCACATACGCAGCATCAATCTGGGTAGGTGCAATCGAATGCAGGACGTACACGAGGGATATACAAGCGGTATACAGGACGTGCGCGCTCAGAATCACAAGTGCGTTTCGCACTGTGTCGGGTGAAGCCGCCGAAGTACTGGCAGGTCTGATGCCTTTTGATATCCACGTCCGAGAACTCGTGCTGAACAGTAACACCCACAGCGGAAGCAGAGCAGCGAACAGGCAGATTTCCCTAAGCGAGTGGCAGCGCAGGTGGAGTTCATCCAACAAAGGCGCATGGACGCGTACCCTCATCCCGGAGTGAGTGAATGGGTAAACAGGAAACACGGACAGGTGAACTACTACCTGACGCAACTTTTGAGCGGACACGGCTGTTTTAAAGACTACCTCTTCCGTTTTGGGCATGAGGCAGACCCACTCTGTCCCAGATGCGGGATAGGATACCCGGAAGACGCCGAGCACGTGTTTTTTAACTGTCCGAGATTCAGAAGAGAACGAGAAAGTGTGGAACGGAAGTATGGGGAACCGGTGACGCCATCGAATCTTGTATACCACATGCTGGCAAACATGGACAATTGGGAGGCTGCAGATGAAATGGCGAACGCAGTCATGAAGGAGCTACGGCGGGAAGAAAGATCCCGGAGAACGGAAGACGGCCGATAAGGCCATACTCTCCGCCGAAGTAATACTTAACGGTCGTTCCGGCGGAGAAGTAGACAGGAGTTTAAACAGGCATAGTCCTGGTTTCGCAGGGGCCACTTGTACGTACCGCGGTGCGTCAACGTCCTTGTATAAAAAACACACACACACACACACACACACACACACACACACACACACACACACACACACACACACACACACACACACACACACACACACACACACACAGGAGTTGAGTTGAATTTTCCGCAAGCCGGTCGCGTTTTGGAGACGCTCCTTTCGATCGCTCGGGAAATCACCAAAATAAGTCGTAAAACCTAAAAAGTGACTGCGAGTTAGCTCGAGCAGTGTTCAACACTTGTGTACTCACGGTCGGTCGGGGCACCTGCTGCTGGACGTCGTAGACAGCCGCGTTGCCAGGAGACGCATTGGCGGAGTTGACGGCTGCGAGGGAAATTGTTGTTGGTTCCAGTACAATTGGCCACAACTACTTGTAAACAATCGCAACTGCACTCCCACGATCAGCTGACGACGAGGGCTGCACTACCATCAGCTGCGTAGCCAGACTGGCGCTCTGGCGTTGCCAGTCGGCCAATCAGAAGCTCAGCGCAAAGCTTTAAAAGCACAGCGCAAAGCTCAAAAGTGCAAAAATATCTGCATACTTTCAGGAGCAGCTAATTAGTATACGCATTAAGCTCCGCTTAAAGAGTGCAGCTGCAGTGGCGCAGTGCATAGAGGCGCGGACTTCTCAGCGATCCACGGTTCGAATCCACCAAGATCGGAAAAAGTCCAACACTTAATTTATTAGGTGGTCTGGCCGAAAAGAGTGGGTCGGGATGCAGCGCACACCACCACCACCACCACCAGCAGCAGTAGTTAACAGGCCCAAGTTCCCGTGTGGCAGCAGCATAGAAGAAAATGCATGCCATAACCAAACGGGCGACAACAGGAGCAGGAGCGAGGAACAAGCAAGCTCGTCGGCGGTCGCTGGGTCTGATCCCGACATGGCGGTCACACGCATCATCGTGCCTGTTGCTGGCCCAGCCAACGAGAAGCGGCGGTCAGTCAAAGACCTTCTGGAGCGGATGGGCACAGAACTGGACGGCCTCTCGGAGCAGTTCGCCCCTCAGAGGCATATTAACGAGAAAATGAGGAGCAAGCTCATGAGGCTGATGAAGCTGCAACGAGCGGCAGCGGAGCAACTATGCCACGAGCCAGCGGAAGATCCCGCCAACGCAGAAGCAGTACCACCAGATCAGGCAGCTCCAAGCGAAGTTAAGCTGGCGACAACCGGAAGCAAGGCAGCGGCCACACCCAAAAGACCGCGAGACATAGAGAGCGGGTCGAGGAAAACTCCTCCCCCAAAGCGCAACAAAAATGTTCACAACCAGGTGCAAGGCGGCGAGTGGACAACCGTAGAGCCGAGGAGGAGCAACAT
>NW_026869459.1:0-19321 GCF_023558535.2 Drosophila nasuta
AAGACTACACAGTGTTTAAAAATTTGAATCTCTTAAGTGAAGGAACTGCTCGACTCGAGCGTGCTGATTAATTCTCTAAAATCCGTGCTGATATTCACAAATATCTGAAAAAGGCATATGAAAAGAATCAGAGATCGTATAACTTTCGTACTAAACAACGAACCTTTGAAGTTGGCCAGACAGTAATTAAGCGTAACTGGGCACTGAGCAATATGGCAAACAATTTCAACGCTAACCTTGCACCAGTCGGCCTTAAGGCACGAGTAAAGCGAAAAATTGGACAGGCCTTATACCTATTAGAAAATTTAGAGGGCAAGGAAATTGGTCAATTTCATGCTAAAGACTTGTGGGAATTCAAAGAGTAACTACCTTCTTTTCAGATTTTACGTCTTCGATTGAACTCTCGATTAAAATCTGTTGTTGTGAGGTAGTTGTCTAAATTAAAGTTGCAAAAAAAAAAAAAATAAACATCTGATTGTCACAAATCACAGCATCAGCTGATGCGCCAAAGCCTTAATTAAGTTGGCAACTCCACTTAGCATAGCTCAACTGTTGAGTCTATCGAACAGGGAGTAAGTATTGCATTGATCCACCCAGAGATGCTTTGAGCACTCACTAAGGGCAGCCATCTTCACTTTTGCAACTTTTTCACTGAGAACATACGTTTACCTCAGACCAAAATTTGCAAAAGAAAAATTGCAAAAATAAATATAAAATAATACTGCAACCAAGCCAACAATTTTTGGCATCAAGGTTTTCTTTTGACGCCAACTTGGATTGGCCAGCCCTATTAGAAAATTTAGAATTGCTAAAGTTTCTCTTTGCCACTGATTGGTAAGTAGTGTCAATCTGATTAGACCTTGCGGTAAAATGTTAATTTATGCAGCTTATTGGCCATACCGCTGGCAATTGCACCCGCTAGACCCTCCATAGAGTGGAATAGGTGTTGCACATTGCGATCCTCGCCTTTCCCCTGTTGAACAGGTGCCACCACTTCGCTGCAGATTATCTAAACGGTATTCGATAGCGGCTCAGCGAAGGCGATAATAGAGACGTTCAAAGGAGCGTAGATCTTCCGGCGAGATCTACGGCTCCACAAAACACGCCAGTACCATCTGCAGTGGATTGTTTTCGTTCGTAAAATGCACTAAGAGTGCCAACATGGTTTGCTAAATTGAAAAATTAAATTGAATTTGTATTAGTACTTGTCAAAATCGACTAACTCATTTTTTCGACTTTTGTACAGCCAACATGGGGTTCATAGGGATTTGACAGCCTGATAACCATAACCCTTTATCATCTTTAACAGCTAACATCAACAAGCATATATGCTACGACGGATTCATCAGTTATCAGGCCTGCTAACATCGATGGAAAGTGCGTAAGTACGGCATAGCCGTGTCTGTATACATAGTTGATTGGGGTTGTGATTGTGAGGTTCTCAATACCGTGTGTTCCTTGTTGGTTCTCTATCTTTCGTATTATTAAGTCATGAAGACAACCGTTTAAGTAAAACAAATTAACGTAACGATAAATAAAAGCTCCATAAATCAAGCACTATTGTTAACTAGAGATAATTTTTATAAACAAAATCAAGTATGTTTATTAAAATATTGTATATCATGGAGAAGAAAACAATGATGTGTTAAACTTTTAATTCTAATTGGGCACTGAATATGCGAGCGTTTGAGATAATGCGAAATGAGTACTGTCCCTCTCCCTAGTATTACACTCTGTCTACACTTTAATTTATGATGACTTACTACCCAGTCGAAGCCAAAGACCCACCCCAGCCCTGAACTGAGCCGGCAAGTTAGCTAGACAGAGTAGGCTTAGACGAGTAGAACCTCGTGGTGTTCGTCACAAACTGGGTGTAATTGAAGAAGCTCCAGCATCCGAATGGTCTTCTCCAATCGTACTATTAGTCAAACCAAACAAAATAAGATTTTGCTTGGATTCCCGGAAATTAAATGAAGCAACTATAGAAGATGCTTATCCAATGCCCAATCTAGAAGGTATCTTAAGTAGACTCCCTCAAGTGCGATGTATCTCCAAGATAGATCTTAAGGATGCATTTTGGCAGATCGCATTGGAGCCCCAATCTCGACCTAAAACCGCATTTTCAATTTACTAATCGTCCATTATATCAATTCAAACGAATGCCATTTGATTGTGCAACGCACCTCAGACCATGTGTCGATTAATGGACCAAGTAATTCCATACCAGTTGAAATCTCAAGTTATGGTATATCTCGATGATTTACTGGTAATGTCTTCTAATTTCGAAGAGCATTTAGCGTTGGTTTCGGAGCGAAGCAGGTCTCACAATTAATATCGAAAAGAGCCAATTTGGTTTGGTTAGAGTGGAATATCTAGGATATATAGTAGGTGAAGGTACATTACAGGCTAATCCCAATAAGGTTCGCGCTGTACATGACTTCCCGGTCCCTAAAACACAGAGACAACTTAGAAGATTTCTTGGCATGACCGGTTGGTATCAACGTTTCATTCCACAATACTCTGCGGTTGTTCATCCTCTAACTGACTTATTGCGTGGCAAACGCCTAATTTGGAACACAAGCGACCAAGAAGCATTTGAGCTTATAAAAGTAAACTTTGTACAGCACCGTTGTTGGTTCATGCTGATTATGAAAAACCTTTATCGTGCAATGCGATGCGTCCATTGACGGCATAGGTGCGGTATTAGCTCAGTGCGATGAAGGAGGTGTTGAACGGCCAATATCTTTTATGTCGAAGAAGCTCAATAAAGCTCAGAGAAATTATTCAGTGACCGAATTAGAATGCTTCGCTGTCGTTCTAGCCATACAACGGTTTAGAATGTATATAGAAGGACATCAATTCAAAGTAGTTACCGATCACGCGAGTTTACGGTGGCTCATGAATCAAAAAGATTTGAGTGGTAGATTAGCGCGATGGGCTATTAAATTGCAAGGGTTTAACTTCCCTATAGAACATAGAAAGGTTCACAGAACGTCGTGGCAGATGCCCTGTCCCGTTCTTTTGAATACGCTGATATAAATGCCGTTGAAGTTGAAATCGTCCCTGAAATTAATTTAAATTCAGATGCTTTTCAGTCCTCAGACTACCAAGCCATGAAAGCAAAATATATTGCATTAAATTTACCGGATTATAGAATAGAAAACGGATTCTCGTATCATCGTATCGACTTTTCTAATAATCACCCGGACCATGATGAATCAAATTGGAAATTAGTCGTTCCTCTCGAACTACGCACCAGTGTGATAGAAGCTGCACACAATCAACCATCTGCTTCACATTGTGGCGTTTCAAAATGTTTAGATCGGATTAGACAGAAGTTCTTCTGGCCTCGTATGGTTACAGATGTACGGGATTACATTGGGAAATGTGATACTTGCATTACCTGCAAATATCCAACTCACGTTCTCAAGCCACCAATGGTTCAGCAGATCGTTACTGAGAGACCTTTTCAAAGGTTATATTTAGATTTTATTGGACCCTTTCCAAGGTAGAAGCGAGGAAATATTAGCATTTTCATCATTTTAGACCACTTTTCAAAATTTACATTTTAAAATCGGTTAAAGATTCACATCGCAGATAATCATCACTATATTAAGTGATATATTTAACTGCTTTGGTGTGCCAGCCAATTTAAGGGTCGTGACTTTTCTTCCTTCCTTAACCAATATGGAATAGCACACACATTCACTGCAACGTATTCGCCTCAAGCTAATGCTGCCGAGCGAGTCAATAGAAGTATCAATGCTGCATTGCGATCATATTTGCGATCAGATCAACGTGATTGGGATCAATATCTGGATCGCATCAATTGTGGACAGCAAATGATTTGCCATGCGCAGGATTATAAACTGCTAGCAAACTTAGAATTGCTAAATGAAGGTGCTGCAAGATTAGAACGATCAGATGAATTTACAAAATTCGTGCAAACATTAAGAAAAACCTGGAGAAATCGTATAACACCAATCAAAATACGTATGATTTGCGTAGTAAAGTGCGTTCCTTTCAAATTGGCCAAGAAGTAGTCAAAAGAAACTTCAAGCTCAGCAGTTTGGCCAATAATTTCAACGCAAAATTGGCGCCCGTAGGAGTAAGAGCCAGAATCAAAAGCAAGATCGGCAACTCATTGTATCTTACTGACGATTTAGATGGGAAGGAGTTAGGCTCTTTTCACGCAAAAGATATTTGGTAAACATCACCCTTTTTCAGCTTTGAGCGACAGTTTGCCACTGCCTTCAAACCTGTGGTGTGAGAGTGCAATTTGAAAATTCTAGCTATTTAACGATATGTAAACATATCCAGCTGACTAATATCGATTAATCGCATATTACATGTCACTTAGTCGAGTTAGCAGCCCTTGACAGTAAATTACCATTCACACAAATAAATTACAGAGATTGATCGAATAGTTGAGATCAACTCTGTGTAAGCTCAATATTATCGAAGACACATTAGAAGAAGAAGAAATTTTCCTTTTCCGTTTTCCATACCAAGGCGCGTGGATCAATTGGCTGGGACAATTTATAAATATATATATAATTCAGTAATCCATAGCTGAACATTTTATCAAACGGAAAAGATTTCTCCATCTGCGTGGACATAGCCACCAGAGTATTGTTTGGATAATTATAAGGTACGTAGGGTACGTAGGTATATACATAGTTCTAAAAGAAATGTTTTAAGGCCTTTGTGAATTAGCGCGGCGTGGGTTTATAAACGTTTAGAAAGCGTTTAAACAGTTTGGCCACCGCCATATAGTATATTCACCTGCGCATTATCGGCACGCAAAGTTGCTGCTGGAGTTACAGTGGGCACATACATAAGCTGAAAAGCAAAGAAGATTGCCACTGTTCCTACCGGTGCTGCCGAATTGGGCCGCACTAAAATTGTTAGCACCGGCTAACTTGGACTAATTCGAAAAGCGAAAATTCCTACGACTATTGTTTTCACTTTTATGGTTATTCTGAGTCTCATAAGACTCATAAATGCCTTCTGTTTGAGCAACGGCTTTTTAGCTTGCTTATTGAAGATATATCATGCCTTGCTAAGGTCATGTATATCCTGTCTGGTAATTTTCTGGTTATTACATTTTTGTAGTAATTTTTAGTGCATTTCTGTATATTATTGCTGTGCTATTGTCAGTGTCTAGTGCTAACTTATTGCTAACAATATAGGATTTTCTCTCGAGCTCTTCGACGAACTTACGTAGACTTCCATTCCAGTTGGTGTTGTATAGTCTTCTTAGTAACTCTTCATAAGGTGTCTGTGTCCTGAATTCCTCGATTAGGGACGATCTCAGCGACATCCAATTGTTGGATTGCGTAATCTGGGATGTACGCAAGGCTTCTCCATCCAGTTGTCGTTCAATAGCACCGAAGATTACGCTGCTTTGGCGTACATCAGTTGTTGGGTATAGAAACAGAATAAAATCTATTCTCTTTATAAATGCCGACAAATTTTCTGCTCCGTTATCAAACGCTGGCACGTGTTTGATTTGATTTATGCATTGATTTAAGTGTGCTTCTGCTAGTTCGGTTGCCATTTTTGATTTGTTATTAATTTGCACACGTGGTTCGGGTTTTTGAGTTTTTATTATAACGGATTTTTTACAAGGTTTTGTATTACCGTTTTAATAACGCACTCACGCACGTAGATGTTTTTCGCGGATACGTTTTGTATAGTTCACAACTAGGACGCGTTCACCGAGGACAATGTTAAAGACTCATAAATGCCTTCTGTTTGAGCAACGGCTTTTAGCTTGCTTATTGAAGATATATCATGCCTTGCTAAGGTCATGTATATCCTGTCTGGTAATTTTCTGGTTATTACATTTTTGTAGTAATTTTTAGTGCATTTCTGTATATTATTGCTGTGCTACTGTCAGTGTCTAGTGCTAACTTATTGCTAACAATATAGGATTTTCTCTCGAGCTCTTCGACGAACTTACGTAGACTTCCATTCCAGTTGGTGTTGTATAGTCTTCTTAGTAACTCTTCATAAGGTGTCTGTGTCCTGAATTCCTCGATTAGGGACGATCTCAGCGACATCCAGTTGTTGGATTGCGTAATCTGGGATGTACGCAAGGCTTCTCCATCCAGTTGTCGTTCAATAGCACCGAAGATTACGCTGCTTTGGCTTACATCAGTTGTTGGGTATAGAGACAGAATAAAATCTATTCTCTTTATAAATGCCGACAAATTTTCTGCTCCGCTATCAAACGCTGGCACGTGTTTGATTTGATTTATGCATTGATTTAAGTGTGCTTCTGATGTTCGATGTTAGATGTTCGCGGTGCACGAACAGTAAAAAAATAAAACACAAGGATTTATTTTTGTTTACTTAATAGACTACTTTATTTTTATTTATAAGCTCGCGGGCTACGCGTCTTAAGTGAGGAAAGTGTCTTTAAAAACTGAACTCACAATATGCTGAGCTCTAACATGAAAGTTCTTATTACGACTTAGGGCTAACATACGTGTGATGTTTTGTGTTTGTGTTAGTGCAGTAATGCTGAGTCCTCAAGTTGCAAATGGAAAATTTTAATGGACTTTGGATTTTTGGAAGTGGCCCGATCGCCAATGTAATAGGATCTTTTTGTTTGTGACAGTTGGTGCCGTCGCGACAAATGTTTATGTTTATGATATGATTTGTGGGAAAGAATTTGGAAGGGAATAATTATGAGTGTTTGTCATGTACGAGAAATTATTCTGGTGGTGGATATATTACTATATAAAAACTAAAAGTATGTAAGTACGGCTTGGCCGACAATTGAAAATATAATAATTTCAACAGTATAGGGTTTAACACATGCCATACTTACCATTGTAGTATTATATATATATAGTAGTTTAGTACCATAAATTTTAAGAAGAGTTACAGGGTCTTGACCGCCCTTGAAAACGAGTCCGAATATGAAATCTTAACGTAATGATATTATTGAAAATGAATTAAATTAAGCCTTTCGGGCAAACTATAAAAAGGGTAAAGACCATAATGGGCTTTACAGGACGGGAGGGTATAGAAGAGGATCCATGACATCTAGGATCTTCGACTTTTAGGCTTGCTCGTATGCCAATTCAGATTTTTGAGGTTTAAGATATCGATAAACTCTGCTTACCTCTTTTAATAATGTAACCTCAGCTCCTATAGATAACAAAACCCACCCCATTTGCCCTGAGCAACAGTCGGGCCCCGTAAGCAGAGTACGTTATCATAGGCTGTGTATAATCGGTTTGTTACATAATTAAATGGCGCCCGAACGTGAGGCCAAGCAAGCTCGATATGCTAGATATGAAAATAAAATAAAGTACAAGGATTCCCATCCGAGGCGTGTTAGCAGTTTGACCTGCACTGCAATAGTACCCTAAAACTTTAACGTTCAATTGTTTGATTGCCTGGAATATGCAGGAATTCTGAATATTTGGATCCTGACCACAATCAAACATGCGAATTAGACCCTGAAGTAAATAAGATTTAAGTTCACCTCAGTTGATAGTCTAACTAATTATCTGATTACAACAGTGTTGTTTCACTTAAGATCGAGATTGTTCTGAATGGAGTGTTTCGTCAGTTCCTCTCTTAAGAAAACATCGAATCCTGGCAGTTTTCCCAAAAGAAAAACTAAATGGATATCTTTTATTGGCAGAATACGACATCCTATTTATAATTTGACACACCAATTGTACAAAGGATAAGACCCAAAATTTTATGATTTATATTGATTACCGAGTTTATCGTATTGAGTATCGTATCTTATTATCTTTCTTTTGGTTTATTTTTCCCGAAATTACCGGTTGGTAATAATTATTTTTGTATTCCGCGAATCTGCGTTTGCATTGGTTCGATTTTTCTTTTTCTTTTGATTTTTTAGGGTTTTTAGCTATTGAGTAGCTTGAACATTTTGCAGATTCAACTCTGTTTGTTTAGTTAAGTTAATTCTTTTCAAATATGGCAGTTCGACGTAGCCTCGACAAATTGTTGGGAAATCCACCACGCGATCCGCAGTCGATCTGTAGTATTTGTAATGACACTAGTAGTCTAACTGAATTTGCTGAAACCTTATGTAAGCACAAATTTCATCGACAATGTTTGACAACATGGCTGAGTGAAAATGAAACATGTCCAGTCTGTCGACGTGCATGCTCGCGCAGACAGTTAGATGATATACCAAGTGTTCTAATAGAACCCAATGAACCATCCTCCAGAAATGCTAGAATTAACAATCTAAGTATCAACACGGGTGCAGTGCCCAGAAATCGGCCAAATACAAGGTCAAACCCAAGAATAAATACTGGAGTGAATCAAAGGGCGAACACATCAGCAGCGGTTCGAGCGATACCAGTTCCGGCTGAATCAAACGGCATATCGGAAGAACGTGTTCAACAACTAATATCTAGTTCATTAGAGACATATCGAGTTAACATGGCAACAGTTTTAACGGACGAGATCCGTGCAGCCATACGAAACTTAACTATTTCTGGAGTTCAACAGAACGTCCGGAAGAACCTCAGCTAGAGTGGGACGTACCAATGCCTCCCATATTCTCTGGCAGCAATAGAAGAAATCGACAATTTACAATCCGAAATGATAACTCACCAATTCGTCGTAATTCTACTGACGATCGCTCAGATAAAACTTCAAATGTGATATCTAACTGGCATATCAAGTTCAGTGACTCTGGCACAGACATTTCTATTGAAGATTTCATTTATAGTTAAGTTGCTTAACCGAGCAGTGCTTGAATGGTGATTTTGATCTTCTCTATAAATATGGTCATATTTTGTTCACGGGGACAGCATTAAATTTCTTTTGGCGTTGTCACCGAATGGAACCACGAGATGAACTGGTTCATTTTGTGTACTCGTCTACGAGAGAGATATCGAGATCAATGCACCGATCGAGATATCAAAGATATTTATGCGTAGGCGTAAACAAGGCCGCAATGAATGCTTTGATGATTTCCTCGATGCAATGGTATCCATCGCAGATGGTTTACGCAATCCTTTATCGGATGAGGAAATAGTGGCAGAAGTGCGAAACACTTTAAAGCCTGAGCTGTATCACGAGCTGTTGCACGTTGACACAGTTTCATTGGCAAGTTTGCGTCGAGAATGTCATAAGCATGAAAACTTCTTTACCAGTAACAGGCTTAAGCCGATGACCACATCTGGTTTCCCTAGACGCGCAGTAAATGTTATTACGCATGAAGATTCTGATTCCATTCCGGAAGAAGAAATTACAGAGTCCAAAAGTGTGTATGCGGTAAAAATATCAGGCAAGATCAAATGTTGGAACTGTAATGGGTTAGGTCATAGATACCAAGACTGTTTAAAGCCTCGTAGAGTGTTTTGCTACGGTTGTGGTGCTTTAATTATATATAAGCCGAAGTGTGGTCACTGCAATCCGCATCCGGAAAATGCACCACAGGATGTTCGTCCCAATTAGGTAACGAATATCCTCTCAAAGCCTCGGATCCACTAACGGCAAACACTACTAACCCAACACACTTGTCACCTTCGATTGAAGATCGTAAGTCTAGATCTTCAAACGCCTCCAAGAATACTAGAAGTCGAAGCGTGAATTAAAATATTGCACAGTATCGACCATTACTTATACTAAACAAGATAATCGACCATTTATTAGAATTAACCTCCTTGGCAAGCCATGGTTTGCGTTGCTGGATATTGTAGCAAATAAAAGTATTATTGGCGGAACTCTTGCTAATCGTATTATCAATGAAAATTTGAAATATCGTAAGACGACTGGCAATGTTCGAACAGCCGACGGTCAAAGACAACATATAATTGGACGAATTATCGCCCGAGTGATCTACAACCATTCCCCATTTGAAATCGATTTCGTTGTAGTACCTGAAATTAAGATTGATGTCATTATCCTCCATTATGCCTCTAACTCTCAGCCAGAGCGCACAATTGCAAACTGTTATTGAGCAAGTTCCTGCTTCAACAAGGGCTGGACTTGGCCTTACTAATTTATTAAAGCATAAAATAGATACCGGCAATTCAAAACCTATTAAGCAAAGGAAATACCCTTTGTCACCTGCCAGAGAAAAACTGTTAGTTTCAGAGATAGACCGAATGTTAGAACTGGGTGTAATTGAAGAACCTCCAGCATCCGAATGGTCTTCTCCAATCGTACTATTAGTCAAACCAAACAAAATAGGATTTTGCTTGGATTCCCGGAAATTAAATGAAGCAACTATAAAAGATGCGTATCAATGCCCAATCTAGAGGGTATCTTAAGTAGACTCCCTCAAGTGCGATGTATCTCCAAGATAGATCTTAAGGATGCATTTTGGCAGATCGCATTGGAACCCCAATCTCGACCTAAAACCGCATTTTCAATTACTAATCGTCCATTATATCAATTCAAACGAATGCCATTTGGATTGTGCAACGCACCTCAGACCATGTGTCGATTAATGGACCAAGTAATTCCATACCAGTTGAAATCTCAAGTTATGATATATCTCGATGATTTACTGGTAATGTCTTCTAATTTCGAAGAGCATTTAGCGTTGGTTTCGGAGCGAAGCAGGTCTCACAATTAATATCGAAAAGAGCCAATTTGGTTTGGTTAGAGTGGAATTTCTAGGATATATAGTAGGTGAAGGTACATTACAGGCTAATCCCAATAAGGTTCGCGCTGTACATGACTTCCCGGTCCCCAAAACACAGAGACAACTTAGAAGATTTCTTGGCATGACCGGTTGGTATCAACGTTTCATTCCACAATACTCTGCGGTTGTTCATCCTCTAACTGACTTATTGCGTGGCAAACGCCTAATTTGGAACACAAGCGACCAAGAAGCATTTGAGCTTATAAAAGTAAACTTTGTACAGCACCGTTGTTGGTTCATGCTGATTATGAAAACCTTTTATCGTGCAATGCGATGCGTCCATTGACGGCATAGGTGCGGTATTAGCTCAGTGCGATGAAGGAGGTGTTGAACGGCCAATATATTTTATGTCGAAGAAGCTCAATAAAGCTCAGAGAAATTATTCAGTGACCGAATTAGAATGCTTCGCTGTCGTTCTAGCCATACAACGGTTTAGAATGTATATAGAAGGACATCAATTCAAAGTAGTTACCGATCACGCGAGTTTACGGTGGCTCATGAATCAAAAAGATTTGAGTGGTAGATTAGCGCGATGGGCTATTAAATTGCAAGGGTTTAACTTCCCTATAGAACATAGAAAAGGTTCACAGAACGTCGTGGCAGATGCCCTGTCCCGTTCTTTTGAAGACGCTGATATAAATGCCGTTGAAGTTGAAATCGTCCCTGAAATTAATTTAAATTCAGATGCTTTTCAGTCCTCAGACTACCAAGCCATGAAAGCAAAATATATTACATTAAATTTACCGGATTATAGAATAGAAAACGGATTCCTGTATCATCGTATCGACTTTTCTAATGGTCACCCGGACCATGATGAATCAAATTGGAAATTAGTCGTTCCTCTCGAACTACGCACCAGTGTGATAGAAGC
This sequence comes from Drosophila nasuta, assembly GCF_023558535.2. Taxonomy (NCBI): domain Eukaryota; kingdom Metazoa; phylum Arthropoda; class Insecta; order Diptera; family Drosophilidae; genus Drosophila; species Drosophila nasuta. The sequence goes on from NW_026869459.1 coordinate 11,529, forward strand.
TGCACACAATCAACCATCTGCTTCACATTGTGGCGTTTCAAAATGTTTAGATCGGTTTAGACAGAAGTTCTTCTAGCCTCGTATGGTTACAGATGTACGGGATTACATTGGGAAATGTGATACTTGCAGGACCTGCAAATATCCAACTCACGTTCTCAAGCCACCAATGGTTCAGCAGATCGTTACTGAGAGACCTTTTCAAAGGTCATATTTGGATTTTATTGGACCCTTTCCAAGGTAGAAGCGAGGAAATATTGGCATTTTCATCATTTTCATGTGGTGTGAGGGTGCAATTTGAAAATTCTAGCTATTTAACGATATGTAAACATATCCAGCTGACTAATATCGATTAATCGCATATTACATGTCACTTAGTCGAGTTAGCAGCCCTTGACGGTAAATTACCATTCACACAAATAAATTACAGAGATTGATCGAATAGTTGAGATCAACTCTGTGTAAGCTCAATATTATCGAAGACACATTAGAAGAAGAAGAAATTTTCCTTTTCCGTTTTCCATACCAAGGCGCATGGATCAATTGGCTGGGACAATTTATAAATATATATATAATTCAGTAATCCATAGCTGAACATTTTATCAAACGGAAAAGATTTCTCCATCTGCGTGGACATAGCCACCAGAGTATTGTTTGGATAATTATAAGGTACGTAGGGTACGTAGGTATGTATATACATAGTTCTAATAAGAAATGTTTTTAGGCCTTTGTGAATTAGCGCGGCGTGGGTTTATAAACGTTTAGAAAGCGTTTAAACAGTTTGGCCACCGCCATATAGTACATTCACCTGCGCATTATCGGCACGCAAAGCTGCTGCTGGAGTTACAGTGGGCACATACATAAGCTGAAAAGCAAAGAAGATTGCCACTGTTCCTACCGGTGCTGCCGAATTGGGCCGCACTAAAATTGTTACCCATTTTAAATAAATGAAATATATTTTGCGGTATTATTCTCAAAATTGTAGTGTACCAAAACCTTATCAGGCTTTAGGAGGCACTGATTGTCCGTGATCGAGCTTGGTAGGTTGCGTATTCTTGCTATGATCGGTTCTAGCTCGTCGGATTGGTCGGGGTTCTTCCTCACTCGATCACTTACGCCTACGCTATCACATGCAAATAGTTAATACGCAGACGGAATATACAATAATATATACAAAGAGAAAGCTTTATAGGAATCAAAAGAACACTAAAAGAGTTTTCGCGCCGACACACGCTTTAGTGGAGTTTCCTTCTAAGAAATACCTAGTGGAGGAATCTAGATGTTAAGTTCCTCATCTCTACCCTCCCGACCATGGTAACTTTCGATTTTTTATAAGTTACCCCTACTTTAATTTATATTTAAGTTTTTATATATTCGACATCTTCCCTCGTTTACTCGACAGACCATATTAAGAAAAAATTAGCAAAACATTATTTCATTAATCATTTCATGTGAATTTTAATTATAAAAGAATTCATGATACTCCGCTTGTTACATACATATGTGATATGATTACCAATATTTACAAAATTAATTCAAGTCTGAGACGTACTCAGGATAATTTCATTTGATTAACAATTAGGCACATTTATAAAATCATTTGTATCATTAAGGTTACCTTTTTGTAACTTCTACTTTGTTTAAGTTAACTTACTCAGATGTCGTTTTCTTACTGTCGTGGTACCATGACGAAGATGAGTGACGATGATAATGTTGTGTTGATAATGTACTACATGAGAAAATATACAGATCATTAATATAAATGTACCAGAAACTAGAACTATTTCATTTTGTTGTATCCACGAGTATGCCTCAACAATTTTCCATTAGAATTATTAATACAAAATATCTAGAAGTCACAGACGATGTAATTCATGTCACTTATCAGCAAATCATAGCAGCAATGAGGAAAGATTGATACAATATAAATGAACTTATTGTTGTTGCATTGTGGATTGTGGTACTGTTGATGTACTATGCACTACTCATCCAGTGTATTCTTGGTTTTCAGGCGTACGTGCCTGTATGTTCTCCGTTAATATTCAAAGTCAAGCTTGGCCGTGATCTAGGGTATATGGTGTGGACGGTGAGAATCAGAGTCTTTTGGTGCTCCGCTGAGCAGCCAACCTTGTTGTGATTTCCGACCAAATTTGTGCACCCAATATATAGTTGTTCACTAGGGTCAATCAGCGCTCTATAGTTGTCATAGAGGTTTAATGGACCATTAGTGGCCCACAGAGGCTACCATCCGCCAGTGCCGAGGCTGTTGAGCCGAATTTCTGGGGATTCTATGCCTTTATTGGAGATATGGTTATAAACTACACTCACAATTATTTCCACTTCATACCTGTATTAATTATCGAATTTATCACTGCACTATTTATATATATATTTATATATAGACGTCTATCCTCACATATATTCTCACTTGGTGTTGATCTGGAATTTTCCTCTGCCAGATTATATAATTTGCAGAATCACGTGGGATTATAAAATTCGGTGGCCGAGAGACAATAAATCCGTCTGCTTTGACTAATTGCTTTTTCTCTAATGCTAAGCTCGCTTCACTTTCGACTGTACTCCACTGCACCGCATGGAAAGCCGAGCTTTTGCAAGAGCTTTGCGAAGACAGTGATAAGCAAGTGCAGATAGTGAGATGACTAAGTTAGGGTGCGTCAATATTTAGAACACCAAAAAGTTGGGAAATTTGGAACTTCTATTATTACACTATATTTTTTCGCTCACTACAAAATATACCAAATATACTGCAAAATACTAAAAATATACCAAATAGTATATGTGGTATATCGGTGTAGTACCGCATTCAAAATATACCTTAGACGGCACAATAAGAGACTATAAGAGATAGAGCTTTAATTTTTTCGACATCATTTGATATGTTTGCACGCAGATCAAGTTTGTTTTAAATTTTGCGTCGCCCAGTTCCGCCCCGCAAATCGAAAAAATAGAATAACAAGCGTAATTTTAAAGCTAGAGCTGAGAATTTTGGTATATACAATAACAACCATAGTAGTTGTGATTGGTTGCGATCAAATAAAAATTGTGGAAGTTATTAAAGAAATACTTTTGTATGAGCAAAAACGCCTACTTACTAGGGTCTTAGTTGCTTTGGCTGACAAGCTGGTATATTGTGCCGTCTATGGTATATTTTAATGTGGTTCTATATCGATATCACAAACCGCTTGGTATACTTTTTAGTATTTTTGTAGTATATTCGGTATAATAGTAATAATGCCTTTATTCAAAATGGGTAGCGGGTATCTCACAGTCAAGCACACTCGACTGTAGCGAGTTTGGTGAGCCTATTACCATTACAGCAGAGATCGCACTTCTTAACTTCTCTCTGCGAAAGGAGAAGAGATAAATTGGCAAACACAATACCGCAAGCGATCGCTAACAGAGAGCATGCAGACTCTGTCACAGCATTGCATTGTCTGCTGCTCCCGACATACTCCCGCCGTTGAAAGCCTTCAGGGGCAGTAGACATAGTTTGTTTATGGCTCTCCGGGTGCTGCCACACGACGTATTTAACTCAGCACCTCGACACTCGACGTCTTTGCCAGGGATAAGCGCCATGACACGGGCTAGCGGCCAACGAAGAGGAGGCAAATTTTTGTCCTTGGCTATGACCACATCGTTTACTTGGAGAGGACTATCAAAAGTGCGCCACTTGCATCTTTGCTAGAGAAGAGTCAGATACTCCTCCCGCTATCTAGTTCAAAGACCTGCTGCAGCTGAGTAACACGCTGCCAACCATCAACCGATTGTGGTCCAGCGTAGTTAGGTCGGGCTCAAGAATTACGGTTGGAGGACCACCAAACAGTAGATGAGCTAGAGCTAGAGCTAGAGTCGCACATCCACGATTGCTCAGACTGTGTTGCTCGTCGTTCTCACGCTGCAGCTCTGCGATCTGCTTGGAGCGTCGAGATCTCGGCCTGTTTCAGCTCCAGCACACAGCGCAAACTCTCCATATCGTTGATCAGACGGCACAGCTCGCCGCTGCTATCGTTGAGACTGGTGCTGTGGCTGCCATTGCTATTGCTGTGGTTGCTGGGACTGCGACGCTGCGACGAAGTGTGCATCGCACTGACCTCATCCTGGAGCAACGCCAGACGATCACGCAGATCACGCTCCTTCAGCTCGGTGCAGCTTCCTGTTTCTTCTCCTCATCTTTAGCTTGCAGCTGGGATTCGAGCTCAAAGAAACGCACTTTCTGCACTTTGTCGTGTGCTTCTTGCAGCTTGCTGCGTTGCAGATGCTCAACTTCTGCTAACGTTGCGTCCATCCCACATCCTTGTCGTGCAACTGCTGTTGCAGCTCTTCGCAATTGCGCTGCGTTTGCTGTAGCACGGCATTTGTCTCGGCCAGCGTTGTCTGTGACTTCTTCTTCTAACAGCTCAACTTTTCCTTCTGCTTGGACATGCACTGCACAACACTAGCGAGTCCCATCAGTTGGCATTGTTGCTGTTCGTGTGTGCATTGTACCGTCTCCATCACCAGCAACTATCCAACCAGCGGGTCTTCTGAAAAATCGGCACTCCATCTCCGAGGCCAATTTTTCCGTCACATAACAAGCCGTAGAATAGGCTTCGACCAATCAGCAGGTTAGTATGTTAGGTTAGTACAAAGAACGGACAATGCTCACCCCTGCATGTGTGAACTTCCAAAAGAAAATTAGAATAATGTTAACAGTTATGAGTTTATATTTTAAATTTGCATTTGCAAATTCTGGCCATTTCACGATATGTAAACATATCCAGCTGACTAATATCGATTAATCGCATATTACATATCACTTAGTCGAGTTAGCAGCCCTTGACAGTAAATTACCATTCACACAAATAAATTACAGAGATTGATTGAATAGTTGAGATCAACTCTGTGTAAGCTCAATATTATCGAAGACACACTAGAAGAAGAAGAAGAAGAAGAAATTTTCATTTTCCGTTTCCCAAACCAAGGCGCGTGGATCAATTGGCTGGGACAGTTTATAAAATTTACATATACAATTCAGCAATCCATAGCTGAACATTTTATCAAACGGAAGAGATTTCTCCATCTGCGTGGATATAGCCACCAGAGTATTGTTTGATAATTATAAGGTACGTAGGGTACGTAGGTATATACAAAGTTCTAATAAGAAATGTTTTTAGGCATTTGCAAGTTAGCGCGGCGTGGGTTTATAAACGTTTAGAAAGCGGTTAAACAGTTTGGCCACCGCCATATAGTATATTCACCTGCGCATTATCGGCGCGCAAAGCTGCTGCTGGAGTTGCAGTGGGTACATACATAAGCTGAAAAGCAAAGAAGATTGCCAATGTTCCTACCGGTGCTGCCCCATTGGGCCGCACTAAAATTGTTAGCATCGACTAACTGGAATACAACTCAGCGAGCGAATTAGTGCCCTAGCAGAGGATCGCCTTGACTCATACCGGTGCTGCCCCATTGGGCCGCACTAAAATTGTTAGCACCGGCAAACTTGGACTAATTCCAAAAGCGAAGGTGTAGTCGAGCAGAGGATCGACACGTCTCCTACCGGTGCTGCCCCATGGGGCCGCGCCAAAATTGTTAGCATCGGCTAACAGAGACCGATGAGCCAGCATCGGCTAACAGGGACCGATGAGCCGTTCAGAGGAGGGATAGAGCATAGTGCTGCTTCTATGTTCTGAACAGTGATGCCCTATAGGAACATCCCAAGTATTGTCGCCGTCTATAAGGATTTTCCGCGGCTAATAGCCAATAACCTGTTTGCCGCTAATTAATTTGTATAATTTAAAAGTACTGGTATTTGCATTAATGTTAAATTAAAATGAATGAATTTGTAACATATATAGTTTTATAAGTACATGGTATGGTAAGTAGTCGTTATTCAATACTGTTAACATTATTCTAATTCTCATTTTGGAAGTTCACACAGCAAACAAACATCATCTCATCAACAAAATAAAACACCACACACACATCATTCATCATCAGGCCTGATCATCAGTGAGTTGTGTACATCTATATAAAACTAAAAGTATGTAAGTACGGCTTGGCCGACAATTGAAAATATAATAATGTCAACAGTATAGGGTTTAACACATGCCATATTTACCATTGTAGTATTATATATATATAGTAGTTTAGTACCATAAATATTAAGAAGAGTTACAGGGTATTGACCGCCCTTGAAAATGTGTCCAATTATGAAGTCTTAATGTAATGATATTATTGAAAATGAATTAAACTAAGCCTTTCAGGCGCCTGAGTATAGTTGTGTGTTTTTATAAATTAAATAATGAAAAGGGTAAAGACCATAATGGGCTTTACAGGACGGGAGGGTATAGAAGAGGATCCATGACATCTAGGATCTTCGACTTTTAGGCTTGTTCGTATGCCAATTCAGATTTTTGAGGTTTAAGATATCGATAAACTCTGCTTACCTCTTTTAATAATGTAACCTCAGCTCGTAGAGATAACAAAAACCCACCCCATTTGCCCTGAGCAACAGTCGTCCCCATGTTGGGCGCCATTTAATTATGTAACAAACCGATTATATATGATAACGTACTCTCTGCTTACGGGGCCGAATGTTGCTCAGGGCAAATGGGTGGGTTTTTTATCTATAGGAAACTGAGGTTACATAAATAAATGGCGCCCGAACGTGAGGCCAAGCAAGCTCGACATGCTAGATATGAAAATAAAGTGAAGTAGAAGGATTTCCGAGGCATGTTAGCAGTTTGACCTGCACTGCAATAGTAACCCTAAAATTTTACCGATCAATTGTTTGATTGCCTGGAATATACAGGAATTCTGAGTATTTGGATCCTGACCACAATCAAACATGCGAATTAGACCCTGAAGTAAATAAGATTTAAGTTCACCTCGGATTGATAGTCTGACTAATTAGCGGAACTATACCAGGGAACTATTATCTGATTACAACAGTGTTGTTTCACTTAAGATCGAGATTGCTCTGAATGGAGCGTTTCGTCAGTTTCTCTCTTAAGAAAACATCGAATCCTGGCAGTTTTGCACAAAAAGGAAAAACTAAATTGATATCTTTTATTGATCGATATTACCGGTTGGTAATAATTATTTTTGTATTCCGCGAATCTGCGTTTGCATTGGTTCGATTTTTCTTTTTTGAGTTTTTATGTTATTTTAGCTATTGAGTAGCTTGAACATTTTGCAGATTCAACTCTGTTGTTTATTATTATTATGTGGCCATTACAACCCTTTATCGGGTCTCAGCCTGAAGCGCGATGTGCCTCCACGCGGCTCTGTCCTGAGCGCGCCTTCGCCAGTTAGTAACACCAAGTGTGGACAGGGTTTCCATCACCTGGTCCTGCCAACGCGTTCGGGGGTCGTCCTCTCCTTCGTGTCCCAACAATCATCGCATCAAACACCTTACGAGCCGGAGCATCTTCATCCATACGGGCAACGTGGCCCAGCCAGCGAAGTCTTTGGGATTTAACTCGACTGGCCACGTCAACATCGCCGTATAGCTCATACAGCTCGTGGTTGAATCGGATGCGATAAACATCGTCCACGCAGATTGGACCAAAGATTTTGCGAAGAGTTTTCCTCTCGAACACTCCAAGAGCAGCTGCATCTGACTGCGTCACAGTCCAGCACTCCGCACCATATAAGAGTACTGGAAGAATGAGCGTCTTGTAGAGTGTGGTTTTCGTGCGTCGAGAGAGCTCTACTATTAAACTGCCTACTGAGCCCAAAGTAACACCTGTTGGCAAGTGTTATTCTCCGCTTAATCTCCAGACTGACATCATTTG
>NW_026869460.1:0-15962 GCF_023558535.2 Drosophila nasuta
TCATAAAATTTTTAGAAAATGAAAAAATGTAAAATCGGAAAATTTTTAGAAAATGAAAAAATGTAAAATCAGGGAAAATTTTGGAAAATAAAAAAATTTTAAAATCGGAAAAATTTTAGAAAATAAAAAAAATAAAATCGGGAAAATTTTGGAAAATGAAAAAAAAATGTAAAATTGGCAAAATTTTGGAAAATGTAAAATGTAAAATCGGAAAATTTTTAGTAAATGAAAAAAATATAAAAGTCGCAAAATTTTTAGAAAATGAAAAATGTAAAATCGGAAAATTTTTAAAAAATGAAAAAATATAAAATCGGAAAAATTTTAGAAAATTAAAAATGTAAAATCGGAAAAACTTTGAAAAATGAGAAAATTTAAAATTGGAAAAATTTTGGTAAATGAAAAAATGTAAAATCGGAAAAATTTTAGAAAACGAAAAAATGTAAAATTGGAAAAATTTTCGACAGTAAAAAATGTAAATATCGGAAAATTTTTTAAAAAAATGAAAAAATGTAAAATCGGAAAAATTTTAGAAAATGAAAAAATGTAAAATCGGAAAAATTTTAGAAAATGAAAAAATGTAAAATCGAAAAAAATTTAGAAAATGATAAAATGTAAAACCGGAAAAATTTTAGAAAATGTAAAAATCGGAAAAATTTTGGAATATGAAAAAATGTAAAATTGGAAAAATTTTAGAAAATAAAAAATGTAAAATCGGAAAAACTTTGGAAAATGAAAAAAATGTAAAATCGGAAAAATTTTAGAAAATGAAAAAATGTAAAATCTGAAAATTTTTAAAAAAATGAAAAATGTTAAAATCGGAAAAATTTTCGACAGTGAAAATGTGTAAAATCAGGAAAATTTTGGAAAATGAAGAAATGTAAAATTGGCAAAATTTTGGAAAATATAAAAATGTAAAATCGGAAAAATTTTAGAAACTAAAAAATGTAAATGTCGGAAATTTTTAGAAAATAAAAAATGTAAAATCGGAAAAATTTTCGACAGTGAAAAAATGTAAAATCGAAAAAAATAAAAAAAAAAAAAATGTAAAATCAGGGAAAATTTTCGGCAGTGAAAAAATGTAAACATCGGAAAATTTTTAGAAAATGAAAAAATGTAAAATCGGAAAAATTTTAGAAAATTAAAAAATGTAAAATCGGAAAAACTTTATAAATGAAAAAATGTAAAATCGGAAAAATTTTATAAAGTGAAAAAAGTAAAATCGGAAAAATTTTCGACAGTAAAAAAAAGGTAAAATCGGAAAAACTTTGGAAAATGAAAAAATGTAAATATCGGAAAAATTTTAGAAAATGAAAAAATGTAAAAATCGGAAAAGTTTTAGAAAATGAAAAAATGTAAAATCGGAAAACTTTTAGAAAATAAAAAAATGTAAAAATCGGAAAAATTTTAGAAAATAAAAATGTAAAATCGGGAAAATTTTGAAAAATGAAAAAATGTAAAAATCGGAAAAATTTTAGAAAATGAAAAAATTTAAAAATCTGGAAAATTTTTAAAAATGAAAAAATGTAAAAATCGGGAAAATATTGGAAAATAAAAAAATTTTAAAATCGGAAAAATTTTAGAAAATAAAAAATGTAAAATCGGGAAATTTTGGAAAATAAAAAAATTTTAAAATCGGAAAAATTTTAGAAAATAAAAAATGTAAAAATAGGAAAATTTTTAGAAAATGAAAAAATGTAAAAGTCGGAAAATTTTTAGAAAATGAAAAAATGTAAAAATCGGAAAATTTTTAGAAAATGAAAAAATGTAAAAATCGGGAAAATTTTGGAAAATAAAAAAATTTAAAAATCGGAAAAATTTTGGAAAATAAAAAAAAATGTAAAAATCGGGAAAATTTTGGAAAATGAAAAAATGTAAAAATTGGAAAAATTTTGGAAAATGTAAAAATGTAAAATCGGAAAATTTTTGGTAAATGAAAAAAATGTAAGAGTCGCAAAATTTTTTTTTTTTATTACTGTATGTTTTATATTTTGAATCTTCTCTTACGAGACTAACAAAATGTGTTTAAATCTTAAAAATACTACATTATTCTAACAGTTTCTTAAACTGCATTTATGGTAGGCGGTCCTAGTAATTGTCGCTGGATGGGACGGTCGTTACGACGAAGGCGGGAACGGCTGCATACTAATGTTAGTGCTCTAGCAAGGTGATTTGGATGGTTCGACAGCTTGATGTAGTAATTTTCCATGTGTTGTGCTATTTCATCTCGGACGGGAAGTATATTCAAGTCTCTCTGAATGTTTTCACTCCGAACGTACCACGGTGCCCCGGTGATAGTTCTAAGGATCTTTGCTTGGGCTCTCTGCACGATCTCTACGTTGCTGTTGCTGGCGCTCCCCCACAACTGAGAGCCATAAGTCCAGATTGGTTTCAGAACGGAGTTATAGAGCAGGACCTTGTAATCCAGACTAAGGGGGGAGCGGGAGTTTATAAGCCAATGCAGACTGTTTGCCTTCAGCCTTAGGTGAGTTCTTTTAGCTTCAATGTGCGTGCGCCAGGTGAGCCGTCTGTCGAGATGTACGCCAAGATACGTTACTTCATCTGATTGGGGAAGCACGGTGTTGTTTAGTGTAAGGTTGGGGCAATTTCGTCTATTTAAGGTAAAAGTTACGTGTTTACATTTTTGCTCATTTACTTTTATACGCCAGTCTGAGAGCCATTTCTCTACAGCGTCTAGATGGGTCGCAAGTTGCGCTGAAGCTTGTTGTGGAAATTTAGATCGGCTAAGGATCGCGGTGTCGTCGGCAAACGTAGACATAGTCAGTTGTCTACTCGTAGGGATATCAGAAGTGTAGAGTAGATATAGAGTCGGCCGAGAACGCTGCCTTGAGGAACACCAGCTTCGATATTATGTTCAGCTGACATGACGGTATTGCATCTCACTACAAATATCCTGTTGTAAAGATATGACTTCAAGAGTTTATGCGTGCTATTAGGGAGCATTATTTTGATTTTGTGCATTAGGCCGTCAAGCCATACTCTGTCGAATGCTTGAGAGACGTCCAAAAATACCGCAGTGCAGTACTCCCTATTCTCGAATGCTGTTCGAATTTCTGATGTTATGCGGTTCACCTGTTCGATAGTTCCATGCTTTTCGCGAAAACCGAATTGATGTGCTGGGATACTATTTTGTCTTCTTAAGTATGGTATGATACGGGTTAAAAGGCATTTCTCAAAGAGTTTTGATAAACACGAAAGTAGGCTTATTGGTCTGTATGAGGAGGTGAGAGTGTGGTCTTTTCCTGGCTTTGGTATCATTATGATGATTGACTTTTTCCACCTCTTCGGGAAGCAGCCGATTCTTGTCATCGCGTTGAAGAGTTGGCATATGGTACCAACAGCACATAGTGGGAGTTCAATAAGCATTTTTGGTGTTATTAGATCGCAGCCCGGAGATTTTCGCGGTTGCAGCTGCTCTTTTATAATTTTTATGACTTCGCATACTCGAAATACAATTGGTTCGGCAATAGGGAAGTCTACTTCTGTTTGTAAACGTATATTAGGCAGGTTTGTTACTGGATTTGGCTGGAAAACATTTTGAAGGTGGGCAGCGAATGTGTCGGCTCGGTCTTTGTCGCTTCGGGCCCAGCAACCTGCAGGGGTCCGTAATGGCGTAACCGTTGCTGTTGGTGCGCTCAGTGTTGAGTGAGCTTTCCAGAGTGGAAATTTTGAGCTGGTTGGAGATAGTTGCTCTATATAGCGCTGTATGGATCTGTCTTCTTCTTGTCGTAGAGCCTGGGTGAGTCGACGTGAAGCTTCTTTTAACTGTTGTTTTGCAGATGGCGATCGAGATAATTGCCATTCGCGCCGGGAGCGACGCTTTGCCAGAACTAACTGCTCTATTTCTGCATTCGTGTGCTTGGTGTTATGTGTTATATTTTGCCTACGTGGTGTTGCGATTCGAGCCGCTGAAACCAGAACTGTTTCGATATTGTTTACGGTTCTGTTGATGTCATCTTCGTCGGTTAGCCGTGGTGTAAGTTCAATGTGTGAACTTATGTATTTCTTAATTTGAGCCAGTTTGTGCTGTTAGAGGTTAGCATGACGGGGTTGTCATTACTAACTGGCTGTTGGTTTAGGCCAAAGAGTACAGGCGAGTGGTCTGATGATAGATCCGGTAGAGAACAAGCGCTAATCAGATTACGTGGGATGTTTTTTGTAACTGCGAAGTCAATCAAGTCTGGCAATTTTCTTGGATCACTAGGCCAGTGAGTTGGTGAACCAGGGGAAACGTAGTCAAGCTTGTTGCTAGGTTTTATAATTGCTTGATACAGCTGTCTTCCTTTCGGGGACACGAGGCGAGATCCCCAGTGCGTGTGCTTAGCGTTATAGTCTCCTGCTGCTATAAAGTAGTTGCCTAGCGAGTTGAAGTAGTCAATAAATTGGGCTTCGGATATCGTAAAGCGAGGAGGACAGTATACCGCGGCTAGTGTTATATTGTGACAATCCAACTGTATAATGATAGATGTGGCTTGCAGATAGCTAGTTGCAAACGCATTGTGGAAGTGGTGCTTAATGCGGTTTTAATCAGTATTCCAGTGCCTCCATGGGCCTTTCCATCAGGATGATTTGTACTGTAGAACAAATACCCTCGGATTTGGAAATTGTATTTGTTGGTAAGGTGGGTTTCTGCTAGTAGCATTACGTCGATTTCATTGTCATTCATGAATTGTGCTAACTCAATTTTGTGCCGTGGAACGCCGTTGGCATTCCACAGTGCAATGCGTAGGGAGCCATTGATTATTTTGATAGAGTGTTTTGGAGCATCTGAATCAAAATATGTTGATTTGTCATCAGACTTTGCATGGTTGTTCTCATAAAAGCAATGAATTCCTCCATGCTTTGTTGCAGTCTGAGAATCATCGTTTCCATTTTATATTCTTTGTGCTCTACGGGTTGGTAAGGGACTGTAGGTGGTGATTGGTCATTGCAAGCAGGGCTCGCCTGATTCGATTTTATAACGCTTGCAAAGCTTACGTTTTTTGTTACGTTGGAACTACCGAGTGATGACCTGGCTGCTGACGAAAAGAAAACTTCAGGCGTGAGTTTGGAGGGTATTAATGGTGCGTTGTGGGATCGCGTTGTTAAGACTTTATGGTTGACACGACTTTTTAACTCCTTGTATACTGGACAGCCTCTATAGTTTGCGGTGTGGTTTCCTCCACAGTTACTACATTTTTTAGTGGTTGGGTCCTTTTGTGCTTTACATTCAGCAGATGTATGCAGTCCTCCGCAAGCTACGCATACAGAGCGGAGTGTGCAGTAAGATTTAGTGTGTCCGTATTCTTGGCAATTTGCGCACTGGACCGGGCCATTACGTTTGTGCGGCTCTTCGACTGTAATTCTGCGATGCAGTAAGAACTGAATTTTGTAGATGGGATGTACTTCGTTTTTCTTGAGGGCCTTGGAGTCAGGAACGAGTTCCACTTTGAAGAGAGGTTGCGGTTGCTTGTTTCTATTGCGGATATTTATAACGGTTTTTACGTTGAAACCTTTATCTTTTAGTGCCTGTTCTACTTCAGTAGTGTTAACATCTGGTTCGATGCCTTTTATGACCACTTGTTGTCCTTTGCTACTTTTTAGCTGATAAGTGTAGTAACTTTTTTTCTTGGCGTTTAGGAGCTCCGTCAATTTTCTGAAGTTTTCTTCGCTTTTCACTTGGACCTTGGTTTCATGAATGTCTCCTTTAGTCAAGGGGATTACATGGAAGCTATCTTTACCAATAAGATCGATAATTGTGTTCACAAGGTTGTTAGAATTTTTCTCTCGGATGTATAGCGGAGGCGGCTTCGCTTTGCTTTTGTCCGCATCCGTGACTGTAGAAGGCATTTCGTTGGAGATGTCAGCCAAAATTTCAAATCTATTTGCTGTATTAGGGTTCTGCATAGTTCCTTGATCGGAGGAAGCCCGATTGATTTTGCAACGTTACCCATTTTCGAGCCCTGTGGACTTTGTTTTCTTTTAATGTTTACGTAGCGATCCATGCCAGTCTGTATGGTCGAACCTTGCTTTTTACTTGGTGCGTTTGTCAGTGCAAACTCAGCTGACACAGCAGGTGGAACGATCGACGGTATCGGGTATACAGACGAAACTGATGTTGTTGTTGTCGTCATTGCATTTACAGTTGCAACTGACGTCACTGTGCTAGTTACCGTGGCCAGACATGTGTGCAGTTGGGGCGAGGCAAAGCAAGGAAGGGGGGAAACACATTTATCGCTTACCTCGCTTTGCGCTGTCGGTAACGCAGACGGAGCGAGAGAGTGCGCCCTTTCGTTGAGAGTAGGCTTGAGTTCGTTTTTCGGTGTTGGGGTTAACGCTCGCGGTTGATCGGCAGAAGCTTTTGTTTTGCTGATTCGTCTGCATCTGTCGACACGAAAGAGAAGTATGCATTGCTAAGAGAGCGCCGACGCTCGTCTAGCTGACGTTGGCGCTGCGACCGAAGCTCGCTTTGGTTCATCACCTTATTTACTTTATGTTGGTTTTATATGTTTATTATTATTAGTTACAAAAGTGCACTAGTTTTAAACACAAAATAAAAGTAAGTTGCGACTTTTCATCGCACTAAGCGTCTTTTCGCCGTTTGTCTTGATTGATATCGGGTTTTTTTTTATAATTGGTTGTCTTCCGGAGCACAAAGTGAAATAAAAAACACGTCTGCACTCGTTGACGTTCGAATGTATGTGTAAAATCGGAAAATTTTTAGAAAATGAAAAAATGTAAAATCGGAAAAATTTTAGAAAATTAAAAATGTAAAATCGGAAAAACTTTGAAAAATGAGAAAATTTAAAAATTGGAAAAATTTTGGTAAATGAAAAAATGTAAAATCGGAAAAATTTTAGAAAACGAAAAAATGTAAAATTGGAAAAATTTTCGACAGTAAAAAATGTAAAATCGGAAAATTTTTAAAAAAAATGAAAAAATGTTAAAATCGGAAAAATTTTAGAAAATGAAAAAAGTAAAATCCGAAAAATTTTAGAAAATGAACAAATGTAAAATTGGGAAAATTTTTGGAAAATGTAAAATCTAAAATCGGAAAAATTTTAGAAAATGAATAAATGTAAAATCGTAAAATTTTTGAAAATGAAAAAATGTAAAATCGGAAAAATTATCAAAAGTAAAAAATGTAAAATCGGAAAGTTTTTAGAAAATGAAAAAATGTAAAATCGGAAAAATTTTGGAAAATGAAAAAATGTAAAAATCGGAAAAATTTTAGAAAATGAAAAAATTCGAAAAATTTTAGAAAATGAAAAAATGTAAAATCGAAAAAAAATTTAGAAAATGATAAAATGTAAAACCGGAAAAATTTTTAGAAAATGTAAAAACGGAAAAATTTTGGAATATGAAAAAAAATGTAAAATTGGAAAAATTTTAGAAAATAAAAAATGTAAAATCGGAAAAACTTTGGAAAATGAAAAAAATGTAAAATCGGAAAAATTTTAGAAAATGAAAAAATGTAAAATCTGAAAATTTTTGAAAAATGAAAAATGTTAAAATCGGAAAAATTTTCGACAGTGAAAAATGTGTAAAATCAGGAAAATTTTGGAAAATGAAGAAATGTAAAATTGGCAAAATTTTGGAAAATGTAAAAATGTAAAATCGGAAAAATTTTAGAAACTAAAAAATGTAAATGTCGGGAAATTTTTAGAAAATAAAAAAATGTAAAATCGGAAAAATTTTCGACAGTGAAAAAAATGTAAAATCGAAAAAAATTAAAAAAAATAAAATCAGGAAAATTTTCGGCAGTAAAAAAAAATGTAAACATCGAAAAATTTTTAGAAAATAAAAAATGTAAAATCGGAAAAATTTTAGAAAATTAAAAAATGTAAAATCGGAAAAACTTTATAAATGAAAAAAAATGTAAAATCGGAAAAATTTTAGAAAGTGAAAAAAGTAAAATCGGAAAAATTTTCGACAGTAAAAAAGGTAAAATCGGAAAAACTTTGGAAAATGAAAAATGTAAATATCGGAAAAATTTTAGAAAATGAAAAAATGTAAAATCGGATATGTTTTAGGAAAGGAAAAAAAAAAATTAAAATCGGAAAACTTTTAGAAAATAAAAAATGTAAAATCGGAAAAATTTTAGAAAATGAAAAATGTAAAATCGGAAAAATTTTGGAAAATGAAAAAAAATAAAATCGGAAAAATTTTAGAAAATGAAAAAATTTAAAATCTGGAAAATTTTTTTTAAAAGTGAAAAAATAGAAATCGGGAAAATATTGAAAAATAAAAAATTTTAAAATCGGAAAAATTTTAGAAAATAAAAAATATAAAATCGGGAAAATTTTGGAAAATAAAAAAATTTTAAAATCGGAAAAATTTTAGAAAAAAAAAAAAAATAAAATCAGGAAAATTTTGGAAAATGAAAAAAAAAAAAATTAAGCAAAATTTTGGAAAATAAAAAATCGGAAAATTTTTAGAAAATGAAAAAATAAAAGTCGCAAAATTTTTAGAAAATGAAAAAATATAAAATCGGAAAATTTTTAGAAAATGAAAAAAAATAAAATCAGGAAAATTTTGGAAAATAAAAATTTTAAAATCGGAAAAATTTTAGAAAATAAAAAAATAAAATCAGGAAAATTTTGGAAAATGAAAAATGTAAAATTAGAAAAAAAATTTTGGAAAATAAAATATAAAATCGGAAAATTTTTAGAAAATGAAAAAAAAAATAAAATCGCAAAAATTTTAGAAAATGAAAAAAATAAAATCGGAAAATTTTTAGAAAATGAAAAAAATAAAATCGGAAAAATTTTAGAAAAATTAAAATGTAAAATCGGAAAAATTTTGAAAAATGAGAAAAATTTAAAATTGGAAAAATTTTGGTAAAAAAAAAATAAAATCGGAAAAAAAATCGGAAAAAAAAAAAATAAAATTGGAAAAATTTTCGAAAATAAAAAATAAAATCGGAAAAATTTTTAAAAAATCGGAAAAAAAAATAAAATCGGAAAAATTTTAGAAAATGAAAAAATAAAATCGGAAAAATTTTAGAAAATGAAAAATGTAAAATGGGAAAATTTTGGAAAATATAAAATAAAATCGGAAAAATTTTAGAAAATGAATAAATATAAAATCGGTAAAATTTTTGAAAATGAAAAATAAAATCGGAAAAATTTGGAAAAAAAAAAATAAAATCGGAAAAGTTTTTAGAAAAAAAAAAAATAAAATCGAAAAATTTTGGAAAATGAAAAAAATAAAATCGGAAAAATTTTAGAAAATGAAAAAATAAAATCGGAAAAATTTTAGAAAATGAAAAAATAAAATCGGAAAATTTTTTAGAAAATGATAAAATATAAAACCGGAAAAATTTCGAAAAGAAAAAATAAAATCGGAAAAATTTTGGAAAAAAATTTAAAAAAAATAAAATTAAAAAAATTTTAGAAAATAAAAAATAAAATCGGAAAAATTTTGAAAAATAAAAAAATAAAATCGGAAAAATTTTAGAAAAATAAAAAAATAAAAAATGAAAAAATTTTTGAAAAATGAAAAAAAATTAAAATCGGAAAAATTTTCGACGGTGAAAATAATAAAATCGGAAAAATTTTAGAAAATGAAAAATGTAAAATCAGGAAAATTTTGGAAAATGAAAAAAAATAAAATCGGAAAAATTTTAGAAAAATGAAAAAATTTAAAATCTGGAAAATTTTAAAAGTGAAAAAATAAAATCGGGAAAATTTTGAAAAATAAAAAATTTAAAATCGGAAAAATTTTAGAAAATAAAATAAAATCGGAAAAATTTTGGAAAATGAAAAAAATTTAAAATCGGAAAATGAAAAGAAAATCAGGAAAAAAATAAAATCAGGAAAATTTTGGAAAATGAAAAAATAAAATTAGGAAAATTTTGAAAAAAAAAATAAAATCGGAAAAATTTTTAGAAAATGAAAAAAATAAAATCATAAAATTTTTAGAAAATGAAAAATATAAAATCGGAAAAATTTTTTTAGAAAGAAAAAAAAAATAAAATCGGAAAAATTTTAGAAAATGAAAAAATAAAATCGGAAAAATTTGAAAAATAAAAATTTAAAATCGGAAAAATTTTGGAAAATCAGGAAAAAAAAATAAAATCGGAAAAATTTTAGAAAAAAAAAAATAAAATCGGAAAAATTTTAGAAAATATAAAAATAAAATCGGAAAAATTTTCGACAAAAAAAAAAAAAATAAAATCGGAAAAATTTTAAAAATGAAAAATTAAAATCGGAAAAATTTTAGAAAATGAAAAAAAATAAAATCGGCAAAATTTTGGAAAATGAAAAAAAATAAAATCGGAAAAATTTTGGAAAAATAAAAAATAAAATCGGAAAAATTTTAGAAAATGAAAAAATAAAATCGGAAAAATTATCGAAAGTGAAAAAAAATAAAATCGGAAAAATTTTTAGAAAATGAAAAAATAAAATCGAAAAATTTTCGAAAGTAAAAATAAAAATCGGAAAATTTTAAAAAAATGAAAAATTAAAATCGGAAAAATTTTAGAAAATGAAAAAAAGTAAAATCAGGAAAAATTTTGGAAAATGAAAAAAATAAAATTAGACAAATTTTGGAAAAATAAAAATAAAATCGGAAAAATTTTAGAAAATGAATAAATATAAAATCGGAAAAATTTTGAAAATGAAAAAAATAAAATTGGAAAAATTTTAGAAAATAAAAAAATAAAATCGGAAAAATTTTAGAAAATGAAAAATAAAATCGGAAAAATTTTAGAAAATGAAAAAATAAAATCGGAAAAATTTTCGACAATAAAAATAAAATCGGAAAAATTTTGAAAATGAAAAAATAAAATCGGAAAAATTTTCGACAGTGAAAAATGTAAAATCGGAAAATTTTGGAAAATGAAAAAATATAAAATTAATAAAATTTTGGAAAATGTAAAAATAAAATCGGAAAAATTTTAGAAAATAAAAAAATAAAATCGGGAAATTTTTAGAAAATAAAAATAAAATCGGAAAATTTTCGACGAAAAAAATAAAAAAAATTTTAGAAAATAAAAATAAAATCAGGAAAAATTTTCGGCGGTGAAAAATATAAAATCGGAAAATTTTTAGAAAATAAAATTAAAATCGGAAAAATTTTAGATAAAATTAAAATAAAAATAAAATCGGAAAAATTTTGGAAAATGAAAAAAATAAAATCGGAAAAATTTTAGAAAATGAAAAAAATAAAATCGGAAAAATTTTCGACAGTAAAAATAAAATCGGAAAAATTTTGGAAAAAAAAAAAATAAAATCGGAAAAATTTTAGAAATGAAAAAAATAAAATCGGAAATTTTAGAAAAGAAAAAAATAAAATCGGAAAACTTTTAGAAAATAAAAATAAAATCGGAAAAATTTTAGAAAATGAAAAATGTAAAATCAGGAAAATTTTGGAAAATGAAAAAAAAAATAAAATCGGAAAAATTTTAGAAAATGAAAAATTAAAATCTGGAAAAATTTTAAAAATGAAAAATAAAATCGGGAAAATTTTGGAAAATAAAATTTTAAAATCGGAAAAATTTTAGAAAATAAAAATAAAATCGGAAAAATTTTGGAAAATAAAATTTAAAATCGGAAATTTTAGAAAAAAAAAATAAAATCAGGAAAAATTTTGGAAAATAAAAAAATAAAATTAATAAAATTTTGGAAAATAAAAATAAAATCGGAAAATTTTTAGAAAATGAAAAAAAATAAAAGTCGGCAAAATTTTTAGAAAATGAAAAAAATAAAATCGGAAAAATTTTAGAAAATGAAAAATAAAAAATGAAAAATTTTCGACAATAAAAAATAAAATCGGAAAATTTTTAAAAATGAAAATAAAAGCGGAAATTTTCGACGGTGAAAAAATGTAAAATCGGAAAATTTTGGAAAATGAAAAAAAATAAAATTAGCAAAATTTTGGAAAAATAAAAAAATAAAAATCGGAAAAATTTTATAAAATAAAAAAATAAAATCAGGAAATTTTAAGAAAATAAAAAAAAAAAATTAAAATAAAATAAATTTTGGGAAAATTTTCGGCAGTGAAAAATATAAAATCGGAAAATTTTTAGAAAATGAAAAATAAAATCGGAAAAATTTTAGAAAATTAAAAAATAAAATCGGAAAAATTTTGGAAAATGAAAAAATAAAATCGGAAAATTTTAGAAAAGTAAAAAGTAAAATCGGAAATTTTCGACAGTAAAAAGGTAAAATCGGAAAAATTTTGGAAAATGAAAAAATAAAATCGGAAAAATTTTAGAAAATAAAAAAATAAAATCGGAAATTTTAGAAAAAAAAAAAATAAAATCGGAAAACTTTTAGAAAATGAAAAAAAATAAAATCGGAAAAATTTTAGAAAATGAAAAATTAAAATCTGGAAAATTTTGGAAAATGAAAAATAAAATCGGAAAAATTTTAGAAAATGAAAATTTAAAATCTGGAAAATTTTGACGGTGAAAATAAAAATCGGGAAATGAAATTGGAAAATAAATAAATTTAAAATCGGAAAAATTTTAGAAAATAAAAAATAAAATCGGGAAAATTTTGAAAAATAAAAATTTAAAATCGGAAAAATTTTAGAAAATAAAAAAAATAAAATCGGGAAAATTATGGAAAATGAAAAAAATAAAATTAATAAAATTTTGGAAAATGTAAAATATAAAATCGGAAAATTTTTAGAAAATAAAAAAAATAAAATCGGAAAAATTTTAGAAAAATTAAAAAAAAAATAAAATCGGAAAAATTTTTGAAAAATGAAAAAATTTAAAATCGGAAAAATTTTGTAAAATAAAAAAATAAAATCGGAAAATTTTAGAAAATAAAAAAATAAAAGTGGAAAATTTTCGACAAATAAAAATATAAAATCGGAAAAATTTTAAAAATGAAAAAATTAAAATCGGAAAATTTTTAGAAAATGAAAAATAAAATCGAAAATTTTAGAAAATGAAAAAAATAAAATCGGGAAAATTTTGGAAAATGTAAAATCGAAAAATTTTAAGAAAATAAAAAAAATCGAAAAAATTTTAAAAAGTGAAAAATAAAATCGGAAAATTTTAGAAAATGAAAAAAAATAAAATCGGAAAAATTTTAGAAAATTAAAAATAAAATCGGAAAAATTTTGGAAAATGAAAAATAAAATCGGAAAATTTTAGAAAGTGAAAAGTAAAATCGGAAAATTTTCGACAGTAAAAAGGTAAAATCGGAAAATTTTGGAAAATGAAAAATAAAATCGGAAAAATTTTAGAAAATGAAAAATAAAATCGGAAAAATTTTAGAAAATGAAAAATAAAATCGGAAAAATTTTAGAAAATAAAAATATAAAATCGGAAAAATTTTAGAAAAAAAAAAAATTTAAAATCGGAAAAATTTTGGAAAATAAAAAAATAAAATCGGAAAATTTTAGAAAATGAAAATTTAAAATCGGAAAATTTTGACGGAAAATAAAAAAAAAATCAGGAAAATTTTAGAAAAAAAATATTGGAAAAAAAATAAAATCGGAAAAATTTTAGAAAAAATAAAAAATAAAATCGGAAAAATTTTAGAAAATGAAAAAATAAAAATCGGAAAAATTTTGGAAAATAAAAAAATTTAAAATCGGAAAAATTTTAGAAAATGAAAAAATAAAATCAGGAAAATTTTAGAAAAAATGAAAAATAAAATCGGAAATTTTTTAGAAAAAATAAAAAATAAAATCGGAAAAATTTTAAAAAATGAAAAAATAAAATCGGAAAAATTTTGGAAAAATGAAAAAATAAAATCGGAAAAATTTTAGAAAATGAAAAAATAAAATCGGAAAAATTTAAAATGAAAAAATAAAATCGGAAAATGAAAAAATAAAATCGGAAAATTTTTAGAAAATGAAAAAAAAAAAATTAAAATCGGAAAAATTTAAAATCGGAAAAATTTTAGAAAAAAAAAATAAAATCGGAAAAATTTTAGAAAATGAAAAAATAAAATCGGAAAAATTTTAGAAAAATGAAAAATAAAATAAAATCGGAAAAATTTTAGAAAATGAATAAAAATAAAATCGGAAAATTTTTAGAAAATGAAAAAAATAAAATCGGAAAAATTTTAAAAATAAAAAAATGGAAAAAAATAAAATCGGAAAAATTTTAATAAAAAATTAAAATGAAAAAATTTAAAATCGGAAAAATTTTAGAAAATGAAAAAAATAAAATCGGAAAAATTTTTAGAAAATGAAAAAATAAAATCGGAAAAATTTTAGAAAATGAAAAAATAAAATCGGAAAAATTTTGAAAAATGAAAAATGTAAAATCGGAAAAATTTTAGAAAATGAAAAATAAAATCGGAAAAATTTTAAGAAAATGAAAAAATAAAATCGGAAAAATTTTAGAAAATGAAAAATAAAATCGGAAAAATTTTAGAAAATCAAAAAAATTTAAAATCAGGAAAAAATTTTAAAAAAAATGAAAAATAAAATCGGAAAAATTTAGAAAATAAAAATAAAATAAAAAAAATTTTGGAAAATGAAAAAAATAAAATCGGAAAAATTTTAGAAAAATAAAATATAAAATCGGAAAATTTTGGAAAATAAAAATAAAATCGGAAAAATTTTAGAAAAAAAATAAAATCGGAAAAAGGGGAAAAATCGGAAAAAAATAAAATCAGGAAAATGAAAAAATGAAAAATAAAATCGGAAAAATTTTTAGAAAATGAAATAAAAAATAAAATCGGAAAAATTTTTAGAAAATGAAAAAATAAAATCGGAAAAATTTTAGAAAAAAAAAATAAAATCGGAAAAATTTTAGAAAAATAAAAATAAAATCGGAAAAATCGGAAAATAAAAATAAAATCGGAAAAAAAAATAAAATCGGAAAAATTTTCGAAAATGAAAAAATAAAATCGGAAAATTTTTTAGAAAATGAAAAAATAAAATCGGAAAAATTTTAGAAAATGAAAAATAAAATCGGAAAAATTTTGGAAAATGAAAAATGTAAAAAATCGGAAAAATTTTAGAAAATGAAAAAATAAAATCGGAAAAATTTTAGAAAATGAAAAATAAAATCGGAAAATTGGAAAATAAAAAAAAATAAAATCGGAAAAATTTTAGAAAATGAAAATAAAATAAAATCGGAAAAAAAAAAATAAAATCGGAAAAATTTTAGAAAAATGAAAATAAAATCGGAAAAATTTTGGAAAATAAAAAATAAAATCGGAAAAATTTTAGAAAATAAAAAATAAAATCGGAAAAATTTTGGAAAATGAAAAATAAAATCGGAAAATTTTTGGAAAATAAAAAATTTCGAGAAAAATAAAATCGGAAAAATTTTAGAAAAAAAAAATAAAATCGGAAAAATTTTTAGAAAATGAAAATGTAAAATCGGAAAAATTTTAGAAAATGAAAAAATGTAAAATCGGAAAATTTTAGAAAATAAAAAAATAAAATCGGAAAAATTTTAGAAAATGAAAAAAATAAAATCAAAAAAATTTTGGAAAATGAAAAAA
Organism: Drosophila nasuta; assembly: GCF_023558535.2. Classification (NCBI taxonomy): domain Eukaryota; kingdom Metazoa; phylum Arthropoda; class Insecta; order Diptera; family Drosophilidae; genus Drosophila; species Drosophila nasuta. The sequence continues at coordinate 15,423 of NW_026869460.1, forward strand.
ATAAAATCGGAAAATTTTGGAAAATGAAAAATAAAATCGGAAAAATTTTAGAAAAATAAAAAATAAAATCGGAAAAATTTTCGAAAATAAAAATAAAATCGGAAAAATTTTAGAAAATAAAATATAAAATCGGAAAAATTAGAAAAATGAAAAAATAAAATCGGAAAAATTTTGGAAAATGAAATATAAAATCGGAAAAATTTTAGAAAATGAAAAATAAAATCGGAAAAATTTTAGAAAAATAAAATAAAATCGGAAAAATTTTAGAAAAATGAAAAAATAAAATCGGAAAAATTTTAGAAAAAATGAAAAAAATGTAAAATCGGAAAATTTTAGAAAATGAAAAAAAATAAAATCGGAAAATTTTAGAAAATAAAAAAATAAAATCGGAAAAATTTTAGAAAATGAAAAATATAAAATCGGAAAAATTTTAGAAAATGAAAAAAATAAAATCGGAAAAAAAAAAATAAAATGGAAAAATTTTAAAATCGAAAATAAAAATTGGAAAATTTTAGAAAAATAAAATCGGAAATTTTAGAA
>NW_026869461.1:0-17882 GCF_023558535.2 Drosophila nasuta
TCCAATCAATGTTCAAACAATTAATGGCACTACCGAATTATCAGAAAGTATACTTTTTAGTCCCAGCAGACTTTTGCCCTACAAAACAAAAATTTTACATTCATAATTTCTCTGAAAATTATGATATGCTATTAGGAAGAGAATACTAAAAAGCCAGTGTTGATGCCAGATGACTGCAGGTGTGACCACTCAGGCCAGCTGACAGTGTGGTCGCGATCGAGAGTTATCGATAGCGACAAAGTTAGTATACTGTGCGTGTGACCGTGTCATACGCACAGACACACTGTTCTTGGTTTCCTCTGGAAGATGGTCACCCTGCCCTTTTTAGTGCTTTTTTCCATTCCGCCTTCTATCTTATGTTCAAATTTTCTGCACAAACCCACATGTAATATTTTCAAGTGAATAAATACTACACAAAGTTAAAGTTTAAATATTTTCAAAAAGTGAAAGTGTTATTATTTTCATCAAGCGTCGCCCCCTACACATTTTTGGTCCTTCGAGCCGGATTTATCGCTCGACCCCAGCAATAGCATTGATTGACAAGATAAGTAATACACTTTATTTTTTTCCCCATACATTTGTGCAAGTGTCGTGTTCGCGCCATATTTTTTTTCCTTTGTAACTTATATATATGTGACACAGCATATATATAAGTACATAAGCGTTCGACCGGCATTTTCTCAGCCATCTTTTATACTTTGTGTATACTTGGCACAATATATATATATATATATCCTTATATATCCTTATACAGTTTAAAAGAGTTCGCTAATATTTTCCGTTTTTGGCCGCGGTTGTGTGTACTTTGCTATTTTTCTGTCGTATCGCGTTTGTCTGTTTCTTTTAACACACTTTCTGTAGGCAAGCTCTCTTTGGTTATATTCAAATAACAAGAGAGCTGCCCTCATAGCAAACGCGCGTAGATCCATTCTACACTCCATATATATATATACATATATATATATACACACATATACATACGACATATATACATCCACACACAACACACATACACACGTACATTTCCATACACGACACTTTTACACACATATACACTCCGTATATGGTCCGCAAATATTGAAACTATACAGTATTTTCAAATCCATTGTTACACATATATATATATTATCCATTATTACACATGTTGATGCGAGCGCATTGCTAAGTGAGAGGCAGTACCTTCCGCTCCGCCGACCGAAAAGCACTCAAAGCTTTTTCGCTCACTAGCAATGCGCTCAGTGCGTAAGAATGCACTCAAGCCCAGTGCTCTCAGCATCTCTCTCCCACAACTCACCACCGCTGAGCCGCGCTCAGCATAGATCGCCGAAATGCCGTCGGCTTTTTTCTATGGGTCAGTTACAAATCTCGTCTATTGTAAATCGGTACAAAACCCCCCAATTTCTGTGCGCAATAATAACCCGCCAAGTCTAAATAAACTAATTATATATAGTGAAAAACCGCGAGTGTTTTATTTTCGGGAAGCAAAATACTTTGGACACTTTTCAGCGCCGCCACAAAACATTGGTCCTTCGAGCCGGATAATCAACAATATATTTTTCATCGTTCCAGTTTTACATCCGCAGATAAGTGCCACTAGTTTTGCTTCTTTCCTATTCTACCACGGTCGTCCGCCCCTCCATTCCGCCATATTGCGCAAAAGTTTTTCCATAGCTTTTGCCAATTGACTTCTTTTGTTCTTCGGACGACCTTTTCTATGGTTTTTGCCTAATCACATTTATAATAAATAATTATATTTGTTTTTTCCGCCAATCGCGTACGTATGTATGCATGTGTGTTTTTCCTTTTTTTTGCAAGTGCAAGTGCAGTGACAAGTGTAAATTATCCAAAGAGAATCATTTTTAAAGTGCGAGGATTATATATTGTATACTCCATACATATATAATCATACGAATTAATTAACTTAAATCCAAGTTGTGTACCAGAATTTCGTTTTGCTTAATTTTGTCTGTTATTTTTGTACGTTTGTATGTCGCGGTAATTGCCGACATACATACATACACACATATTTTCGGTGCACTTCTTTCTTTTGTCCGCAAGCGCACTGGCTTGCAGCCGCGCTTGCTCTCGCGCTCTCAACACACACACACGCACTCTTGTGCATTCGCTGTTTGTCCGCACTTGCTCTCGCTCTCATTTGTGTTACATACAAATATACGTGCATTTCGCTTGCTTAGACGTTGGCAGCGCAGTGCAAGCACATACATACATACGTACACACTGTTGTGCATGCTTAACTGCGTGCATAAGTACTTCTACGAGTGAAGTAATAGATTGGCAGGGCAGCGGTAGTCGCACTCGACATACCCTACCCTTTCTTCTTTTTTTGTTTCAAGTGATTTATTTAGTGTGTGTATTTGAGAGCAACTCCCAGCTCAAGTGTCGGTGTATAGGCTACCTCCAGCCAGTGTCCACACATACATAGACATACACACACACATATACACACCTACATATAATCACAATTATACGTCCACCACATCTCCATATTTAAATACATAAATAATTTTTGTTGTTGTTTTTTTTCGTGACAATTTATTTATTATTTTTCCATACAGCGCTTTTTTTAACCACATTTGTGTTTTTTCCAGCGTATTGTATTTTCGTGGTATTTTTTCTTATTTTCGTGCCTGTTTGTTCTTGTTTTCGACAATCATTTGCTTGATTGTCGCGGGAATTTTCCCCGCCCCTTGCGTTCGTTTCCTGTGTCCGCAGTCCGTACCTATTTGGGGTACAAAATACCTCAGCACTACCTGTGTATTTTTCCAGTATTTTTATTTGGTATTTTTCTTTTACTAGTTGCTACGTGCCTTTCATTTCGTTTCCATCTTCTGGGCTGTTTCTGATATATAAAAAAACCAAGTTCCATTTGGTATTTTTTTGGTATATTTTCTGTGATTTTCTGGTTCTCTAGCCAGCGGCTTCCTACCTTCCGTGCGTAGTATGTCATCGGGCAGACCCGACAAGACTAAAACTAGACTGTCCGTGCTCTCTCTACTAGCGCCGCTAGAGTTTCGAATAACCTCCTCTTCCTAGATTCAAGGGGAACCGGCTCTTCGTGCATCCAGCACATCGCCAGTTCACACCAAAAGGGAGGAGGTCCCCGCACGGTCAGCTAGTGTTTCGCCCACTTCCGGTACCAAGCCTCTGATCCTCGTCACGAAACCTGCGTCTGTTCCTAAGACCAAGGCTGCTTCCGACCCAATTCCTCGGCCAATTGTTACTCGTTCACAAAGCAAAATGGCACAAAATGTGGTAGATTCGGCATTGAATAAGTTCATCGCCGCGACTGACCGAATAAGTCACTTTGCGGCGCGACTTAACAATGCTTCTACTGACAGCGCGTCCCTGTACACGTGCCAGGTCCGGAGGGACCAGATGCGTGCCTTGTGGGACAAGGTCGAGAAGGAGTACGAGGCTTGCTCCTGTGTCATGTCGGATGAAATGACGACAGACGAGTTGCCTACCATTCAGGCAAAATATGATTACTGCTATATTCTCTATGAGCAGTGGTCCGCTCAGCTAAGTGAGCAAATAGCTGATGCCTCCCAGGCACTCACTCCTCGTACACCCGTACAACCCCCAGCCGTGCCGTTCAGTCCACAGGGTGTCGCCTACCTCCGTGCGACACCGAAGTTTTCGGAGGCGATTATACTCGCTGGCCCACCTTCCGAGACTTATTCACGGCTATCTACATCCGAAATCCTCGACTGTCGGAAGTTGAGAAACTTTTCCATCTCAACTCCAAGACCAGCGGTGAAGCCCATGCCATTGTGTCAAAGTCTCCTTTGACCAATGAAGGGTTTCAGTCGGCATGGTCCAGCTTGACTGAGCGTTTTGAGAACAAACGGTTGCTCGTGAACAGTCAGCTGCGTATCCTTTTTAATTTGCCCGCCATCGGGCAAGAGTCGGGTGCAGCCATTCAAGAGTTGCAAAGCACTATCCAAGGGTGCTTGACAGCTTTGGAGCACTCCAAGATCAATACGGAGAATTGGGATTGCATCCTGGTTTTCCTGTGTTCTTCGAGGCTCCCCAAATTGACCCTTTCTCTTTGGGAACAGTCCATCCAGAATAAGAGCGACGAGTTCCAACGTGGGCTGACATGAACGCTTTCCTTCTAGAGCGGTATCGCACCCTAGAAGCGATAGCGGAAGTGTCAGCCAGCACGAGCGCCTGACGGTTCCACGGGCCTCACGCAAGGAGGCCCCCGTCGCCAAGCAGGTAAACTCCTTTGAGAGTCGGGTAACTTCAAAAACCCAGTCCTGCAAGTTGTGTTCCCGGGAGAATCACCTGATTCGTTTGTGCCCTCGTTTCCTCCAGATGGGTATCAACGATAGGGTCAATTATATAAAGCAACAGAAGCTGTGTCTCAATTGTTTCGCACGAGGCCATATCCTGGCTGAGTGCACAAGTGCGCACAGCTGCTTTACCTGCAAGGGTCGTCATCATACACTCTTGCATCGAGTGAGCCCGGCGCCGACAGTCACAACCCCATTCCATCTCCTATACAGTCCACTTCCACCCAGTCAGCTAACGTCCAATCCTTCGTGGCAGTTAACACACAAGGTGTTCTGCTCAGCACAGCTGTCATTCATGTATGCCATCTCGGCGTCCGCTATACAGCTCGGGCTCTGATTGACTCCGGATCAGAAGCCACCTTCCTCTCAGAGAAGTTGTTCAAGCGCTTGAGGATGCCGTATACATCCGTGTAAGCCCGCGTTTCTGGGCTGACACAAGCTGTGGCAGCCCAGCCCCGAAAGTTGTGCCAATTCTTAATTGGATCCCCGGTCAGACCCGATTTGCAGATCGAGGCGTCGGCGTACGTCCTCCCCCAGTTAGCGGGGAATCTGCCCTCATGTTCCGTCCCACAAACACTCCTCGAAAATCTGCCCAGCATCCAGCTGGCAGACCCCAAATTCTATGAGAGTTCGCAGATTGATGTGCTACTAGGCGCTGACATCCTCCCGTCCATTCTGCTCGGCGGCTCTCACCCTAACTTTTGTGGGACCCTCCTCGGTCAAGAGACCATTTTCGGTTGGATCCTGACTGGCCCTGTGTCGGGATCCATTTCAAAATCCATTTCGTCCTTTTCAGCTCGACTGTCCGTCGAGCGAACTCCGCCATTGGAGGAACTCCTCTCCAAATTTTGGGAGGTGGAGGACCTGCCGGCTAGCCCAGCAAAAGAATCTGACCTTTTTTGTGAGGCTAACTTCAACGCCACGACCGTGCGAACCTCAACGGGTCGCTACATGGTCACGCTCCCATTCCGCGATCCTGGTCACGTTGACCTGGGTCACTCGAGGGCTATCGCTCGCTCAGTTCCTGAGAAACGAGAGCCGTTTAAAGAGGAACGACTCTCTGAAGGAACAATATGACCCGTTATTCAAGAGTATCTGGATTTGGGTCACATGACTCAAGTCCCCCCATCCAGTTCCGGCAACTACTATTTGCCGCACCACGCTGTTCTCAAGCCCGACAGCACCACCACAAAGCTCCGCGTTGTATTCAACGCCTCCAGCCCGACTTCAAACGGGAAGAGTCTGAACGACATCCTCCACACTGGGCCAATCCTTCAATCCGACCTGACCATTCAAATCCTGAAATGGAGGTTTTTCAAGTTCGTCTTCAACGCTGACATCACCAAGATGTATCGGCAAATCCTTGTGGATCCCAACCACACCCGGTTTCAAAGGTTGCTCTTCCGTACTCCAGACGAGAAGTTATGCGACTTTGAGCTCAACACAGTCACCTTTGGAGTGAACTGTGCTCCGTTTCCTGGCTATCCGCGTTCTGCATCAACTTGCGAGTGATGTTCGCGACCGGTACCCCCTTGCTAGTGACATCATCGCCAATTATATGTACGTTGATGACGTCCTAGCAGGAGCTCACACTAAGCAGGCTGCGGTGTCTGCTATAGATGAGCTTCGAACAGCGCTCGAGAGTGCTGGGTTCCCTTTGCGTAAGTGGACCTCGAACTCGAAAGATGTGCTGAGAAGAATCCCTAAGGATCACTTGCTCTGTGCAGACTTCCTCGAGATCGACGAAGCTAGTGTCGCAAAGACGCTAGGCATTCGTTGGCGGGCCACGTCCGACGAGTTCTTTTTCGTCACCGCCGAGATGGTGTCCAAACCATCTTTCAGTAAGAGAGAAGTGCTGTCGCAGATCGCCAAGTTGTTCGATCCTGCAGGTTGGCTTGCTCCTGTGGTCATTTGGGCCAAGATTTTATGCAAGAAATCTGGAAGCAAGAAATCGGCTGGGACGACTCCTTACCGGCGGATCTCACAGAGCAGTGGATCAGTTTTCTGCGGAACTATTCGTCCTTGCAGGACATCCGCATCCCTAGATGGACCAACTACACTCCCGGCGCAAAATCCAATTCCACGGTTTTGCGACGCCTCTCAAAGCGCGTATGGAGCCGCTCTTACGCACGTGTGGAAACAGCTGGACAAGTGTCTGTGAGCCTTCTAGCAGCGAAGACTAGAGTTGCACCTATCAAGACGGTCTCTCTACCTCGTCTTGAGCTGTGCGGAGCTCTCCTGTTGGCAGAATTATCCGCCGCCCTCCTACCACATTTTCCCACCCCCGACGCTGAGACGTACCTGTGGACAGATTCCACTATCGTTCTGGCATGGTTGGACAAGCAGCCATGCAAGTGGACCACTTTCGTGGCGAACCGAGTGGCCAAGATTCACTCGGTGAATGGCACTTTGGCAGCATGTTCGTTCCGAACACAATCCAGCCGACCTGGCAAGCCGCGGTGTCTCGCCGCAAGAGCTACTGGGCAGTCGCCTTTGGTGGTAGGGGCCCGAATGGCTGACGCACTCACCAGCGCAGTGGCCTTCACCGGTCATTGGGCTCGATACTGAATTGGAGTGTCGAGCGGTGAAGGTCCATGCAGCGCAAGTCCTATGTGAGGACTTCCTCGACCGTTTCTCCAGGTTCGATCGAGCGCCTGAGTGTTTGCGTATGTGCGAAGGTTTGCCCAGCGTTGCCGCCAACCCAAGGTCTCGTTTCCAGAGACGCTCAGCTCTCAAGAGCTTGCAGAAGCTCAAGAGAGGCTGATTGTACAGGCTCAGAATCGGGTATACGCGAAAGAGTGTGCTTCCCTCCGGTCCCATAATCGTCTAATCGGGTCAAGCGATATCCTAAGCTTGAATCCGTTCCTTGACAAGCAAGGTGTCCTCAGCGTTCGTGTGGACGCGTAAGAGCGTCCACCTCCTTATCCTACGACGAACGGCATCCAATAATTCCTCCCGTTCGGCTGCGTGTTCTCACGCCTCCTGGTTTCCTTCACGCATCAAGTCTCCCTCCATGGAGGCAACCAATTGGTGATGCGGCTGGTCCGAACCAAGTTCTGGATTCCTGCCAAGGAACTTGGTGAAGACAGTGATTAGTGCATGCAAGACCTGTGTGATTCATCGCCGCAAGCTCCAGTCGCAGTTGATGGGTGATCTCCCAAGCGCCCGGTCGACTTTTTCGCGACCTTTCACTAACTCCGAGTAGACTTCGCCGGTCCCTTCGACGTCAAGAGCTACGTCGGACGGGGCTGCAAGATTACGAAGGGTTACGTATGTGTCTTCGTGTGCTTCAGCACGAAGGCAATCCATCTTGAGGCGACCACGGATCTGACAGCGGAAAAGTTCTTGGAAGCTTTCTCCCGATTCGTGGCACGGCGCGGGTGCCCTCTCCACATGTACTCTGACAACGGGAAAACGTTCGTCGGAGCCTCCTCCATTCTCTCCAAAGAATTTGTGGAGAGCACCCGCAACCTGATTGTCACCACTCACAGCCATCAAGGTCTTGCATGGCATTTCAACCCACCTGGTGCCCCTCACATGGGGGGTCTCTGGGAAGCGGGCGTCAAGAGCTTCAAGACGCATTTCTACAAGACGGTTTCCTCCGTAAAACATACGTTCGAGGAGCTTTCCACCCTCCTATCTAAAATTGAAGCGTGCCTCAATTCGCGGCCTTTGACTCCTATGTCAGAGGATGTGAGCGACTTGGCGGCACTTACTCCCGGTCATTTCCTGATCGGGGGTCCGCTACTCTCCATGGCGGAGCCAGAGTCCAGAGAGGATGTGGAGTCCATCCGCAACCGCTGGCAACGGCTCAAGGCTCTCCATCAGCATTTCTGTGTGCGATGGAAGAACGAATATCTGAAGGAATTGCATAAGCGGAATAAGTGGCAGTCACCTTCACGCGATCTCCAAATCGGTGACATGGTGGTCATCAGAGAGGAGAATATACCGCCACAAGAATGGCGCCTCGGGCGTGTGCTGACCGCTTGCCCAGGCGCTGATGAAAGGGTCCGTGTGGTTGACATCCAGACGTGTCGTGGTGTTTTCCGCCGACCAGTTGCAAAGCTGGTCCTCCTTCCTACGGGACACGCGCTCTGAGTCACCTATTCTCTCTCTACTGCCATCCACTATCCTGTGGTTTCCTCTTCCGGCTTAGGCAATTCATCCCGCGCCATGTTCTTCATTTAATCTATTGTTTTTTGTTCTTTTTCTCTTCCTTTTGTTTTTTCGCCTTTTGGTTTCATCCCATTACAGTTTACCATGGCGTTCTCCAGAAGATCATCCTGCACCCTGTCCGACGGAGTGAGCTTGCGAGGGCTCTTCTCGCCAGCGCGCTCCTTTCGCCTCCGATTGCCGGCTCTCCGCCGAGGCAAGTCGCCCCGATGGAGTCCGAGCCCTCTCCAGCACCGGTGGCACTGGTTACTCCGCGCGGAGTTTCCGTGCCTCGCCGGGCCGCCCCTCAGCGGGGTGAGTATGTGCCTCCCGGCACAAACTCGTTCCGCTGTAGGGTGTGCCGCGGTGTCCACGCGCTGCGCAAATGTCCACGGTTTGCCCAGCTGACGCCAGAGAAGCGGCTCCGGGCAGTACTTGTAAATAAGTACTGTCCCAACTGCTTGGCTCATCAGCACTCCGGGGGCACTTGCCGCAGCGGTGGACGGTGCAGGCATTGTGGTGAGGACCACCACTCCATGCTGCACATGCGAGACCCTAAACCCAGGCAGCGGTTGGCGCGACGACCGAGGGGCCGACGCGACCACCCGGCGCCCACCAGAGGAGGACCATCGTCATCCCGGATGGACCGGCCCACTTCCCCACACACCAGGCCCGTGCCTAGCCCCGCCTTGACGGCACTACTCCAGTGCAAGGGAGTCAGTATTCTCCCCACCGCGGCGGTCTGGCTAGCCACGGGGAAGACGGCCTTCGAGGCGCGAGTGCTCATTGATCCGTGCTGTCCTGTAGCCGCATCAGCGAGTCGATGGCAGTGGCCATGGGCCTCTCCATCACTCGCGTGGGCGCAGAAGGAGTGTGCACGGCAACGTTACGCTCCAAGACGTCACCCATGAGCCGGGAGGTCGTCTTCAAAACTGATCCGCAGCTCCATACAACGACGCCCGCCAGGACTGTCACTCCAGCCGGGCCCAGTTCTTTCAGTAACCTCGTGTTGGCTGACAAGGACTGGTTCCGCTCGGCATCGATCTCGGCAGTCTTGGGGCTGATGTTTACCCTGATGTCGTGCTACCGGGTATCCTCCCGGGCCAAGGCGGACTGCCTATGGCGCAGAATTCCACGCTGGGCTGGATTCTGTCCGGCACGTGCTACTAGTTGTTTCGTTGCAATCCCAATATTGCAAGGGGGGGAGAATGTTGATGCGAGCGCATTGCTAAGTGAGAGGCACACCTCCGCTCCGCCGACCGAAAAGCACTCAAAGCTTTTTCGCTCACTAGCAATGCGCTCAGTGCGTAAGAATGCACTCAAGCTCCAGTGCTCTCAGCATCTCTCTCCCACAACTCACCACCGCTGAGCCGCGCTCAGCATAGATCGCCGAAATGCCGTCGGCTTTTCTATGGGTCAGTTACAAATCTCGTCTATTGTAAATCGGTACAATAACCCCCAATTTCTGTGCGCAATAATAACCCGCCAAGTCTAAATAAACTAATTATATATAGTGAAAAACCGCGAGTGTTTTTATTTTCGGGAAGCAAAATACTTTGGACACTTTTCAGCGCCGCCACAAACAACACACATATATAAACACATATATACACACACATATATATATACACATATATACACACACATATATATATATTATCCATTATTACACATATATACACACATATATAAACACATATATACACACACATATATATATACACATATATACACACACATATATATATATTATCCATTATTACACATATATACACACACATATATCCATTATTACACATATATACACACATATATACACACATATATCCACACATATATACACATATATTATCCATTTCCGTATACGTATATAAGCAGCAGCAATCACACCGAGAAATAAAGATTCACGCTGCTGTTTTGTGTTTTACTTAAACTTTTTTGTTTTTTCCAACAGCGATTTTGTTCCTCGTCTGTTTTCTTTGTGTCGGCTTTGCTCACTATCCTGTGACAGCCGAAGTTCTTTTCCATTTGTGCTTGCTTTCGGCTGTCCGCTTTACCGTGAGTCTTTGTTGAGAAAAGACTCTAAAGTGACTGCCGAAGCATAGTATGTCCAAGAGCCAAAAGAGCGAAAAGGACTCAAAACACTCGTTAAAGCTTCCGACCACATCTCGTCGCCTGTCGTCCGCTTCGCCCGCTCCTTCGGGGTCCAAATCCGCCACACCTGCCGCTCAACTCCGAGTAAAGGTCGATCGTCCGTCGCCGTCTGCTTCTGCAAAGACTCCGCTGTTGCGTACATCTTCGACTGCTCTACGTAGTCAGGCAACTACCCGTTCCGTCCAAGCTAAATTTAGTAAAACCCGTGCAATGGCTCTCAGCAACTTCGTCGCCGTCTCTGACAGACTGGTGCACTTCGAGAGTCGGGTCAGAGGGCCTGCAGCCGAATATGACAATGTACACACGTACGAAATCCGTCGTGACCGGCTGCAAGTCCTCTGGGACAATGTTGAAGCCGCTATTCCACATGCGCTGATGCACTGCATCAAGACGGCGACAGTGAAGGCACACAGGCGATGGAGGCAAAATACGATCACTGCTATGCAGTGTACGAGCGGTGTCTCGCCCGTGTTAAGGGGCAAATTACCCAGGTTTCCGGGTCCAGCAGGAGTGAAGCATCCGTTCCTCCTGTATACTCCAGTGGCTGCCGGCTCCCTCCAGTCGACACCGAAGTTTTCCGTGGGGATTACTTGCGGTGGCCGACTTTCCGTGATCTTTTCACGGCCATCTATGTCAACAATCCAAGGTTGACTCCGGTCGAGAAACTTTTCCATCTGAATTCGAAGACCGCAGATGAGGCCAATGAAATAGTAGCCAAATTTCCGCTGACGAACGATGGTTTCGCGTCGGCTTGGGGTGCTCTCTGCGAACGTTTTGAGAACAAGCGCTTGTTAATAACAAGCCAGTTGAAGATCCTATTTAACCTGTCCACGGTTACCCAAGAGTCGGGAGCAGCTATCAAGGAGCTGCAGAGCACGATTCAGCGTTGCTTGACCGCTCTTGAGCATTCAGACATTTCCGTCTGTAGCCCGTTCGCAGATTGCATCCTCGTTTTCCTCTGCTCGTCCAAACTTCCCAAGCTCACACTCTCGTTGTGGGAGCAATCGTTGGTGGACAAAGCGAAAATTCCCGCATGGCAGGATATGAGCACGTTCCTCAATGAGCGCTACCGTACGCTCGAAGCGATTGAGGACGTAAAACAGACCGCCAATTCACAGATCGCGACTGCAGGAACATCCCGTCCGCAGAATTCAAAGCGAGTCAACTCCTTTGAGGCCCGAGTCACTCCGAAAGGCAAATCGTGTGACTTGTGCTCAAAGGAGAATCACCCTGTCCGGGTGTGTCCGCGTTTTTTGCAAATGTCGGTCAACGAGAGGACGACATACATCAAACAGAAAAGTCTCTGTTTGAACTGTTTCGCAAGAGGTCACCAACTCCGAGAGTGTACGAGTGCGCACAATTGCTTTACATGCAAAGGGCGGCACAACACTCTTCTCCATCGGGGTGACAGTGCCCACAATGGTGCCTCTTCATCGTCCAATATACAGTCCACTCCAAATCCAACGGCAACTAATGTGCAGAATTTCTTTGCCAATAATGCTCAGAATGTCCTTCTCGGCACGGCGGTCATCAATGTTTGCCACTTGGGCACTACATATACCGCACGTGCGCTACTTGATTCCGGGTCCGAAGCGACCTTCATTTCTGAGCGTTTGTTCCAACGCATTAAGTTGCCTTTCCAGTCCGTGCGAGCCCAGGTATCCGGGCTGAATCACGCAGTTGCGGCCCAATCGCAGAAGTTATGTCACTTCAGCATTGGTTCTCCGACGAAGCCGAGGCTCCATATCGAGACTTCGGCATTCGTAATCCCACAGTTGGCAGGCAAACTGCCCTCCTTCGATATGCCGCGAACTTTCCTAAAGGATCTACCAGCGATAGAACTGGCAGATCCACACTTCTACAAGAGCGCTCAGATCGATATTCTAATTGGCGCGGATATCCTTCCGTCGGTCATCTTGAGCGGCTCCCGGCCAAACATTTGTGGCTCACTCCTTGGGCAGGAAACCGTGTTTGGCTGGATTCTTACCGGCCCCGTCTCCCAAAGTATGTCGACAACTGTTTCTGCGTTTTCGACAAGAGTCGCCCTCCAAGCAGACGAACAGCTCGACAGCCTACTTTCCAAATTTTGGGAGGTGGAGGATATTCCAGCGAAGCTGATAAAGGAGTCAGACTTCGTTTGCGAAGAAAACTTCGTTAAGACTACTTCTCGTAGCAAATGTGGCAGATATCGGGTGACTCTTCCATTCCGGAAGCCCGATGGCATTGAACTGGGTCATTCCAGATCTATAGCGCTGGCTCAATTCCTCAAGAACGAGAATTGTTTGTCAAGAAACGATTCTCTAAAGGAACAGTACAATGCCGTTCTCCAGGAGTACGTGGACTTGGGTTATATGACACCCATATCGCCTCAGGCGATTGGCACGACTTCTAATTTCTACTTGCCTCACCACGCCGTGTTCAAACCAGATAGCACCACAACGAAGGTGCGGGTCGTTTTCAACGCATCTTGTCCATCCTCAAATGGCAAGAGTCTGAATGATATCCTTCATTCAGGGCCCATTCTCTAATCGGATCTCACATTGCAGATCCTCCGATGGCGATACTATCGATATGTGTTCAATGCGGACATAACGAAGATGTATCGCCAAATCCTCATGGACTCAAAGCACACACCGTTCCAACGAATTCTGTTCCGCACGTCGGACGGTGTGATCCGTGACTTTGAGTTGAACACGGTGACATTCGGTGTCAACTGTGCGCCTTTCCTGGCTCTACGAGTCCTTCAGCAACTTGCTGATGACATACGCTTGGAGTATCCTCTCGCAAGCCGTGTCATTTCCAACAACATGTACGTGGACGACGTCCTAGCGGGGACACACACAAGAGAGGAGGCCATCCGGACCATTACGGAAGTGTGTGCAGCCCTGGACAGTGCTGGCTTCCCGCTGAGGAAGTGGACGTCGAACCATAAGAGCGTGCTGAAGGACATTCCAAAGGACCATCTACTACGAGGAGACTTCCTCGAACTCGAAGACTCTAGTACGGCGAAAACTCTGGGCATCAGGTGGCAAGCTCACGATGACGAGTTCTTCTTCATGCCACCAGAATTTGCCCATCAGGACTCCTACACGAAGAGGGAAGTGCTTTCGCAAATCGCTAAGCTTTTCGACCCAGCCGGGTGGCTGGCCCTTTCGTTATCCGAGCCAAAATCTTCATGCAGGAGATTTGGCTGAGAACGCTCGAATGGGACGAGCATCTACCCACGGATCTTTCACTCCAATGGAAGGAGTACCTCCAGAGCTATCCTGCTCTGGGAAAGATCCGGATTCCAAGATGGGTCCAATTCCAGATACGAGTGAAGCTCCAGTAGCACGGATTCTGTGATGCGTCAGAACGGGCGTATGGAGCAGCGATCTATGTCCGTGTGGAGACGGCGAACAAGGTTTCCACACATCTCCTTACTGCGAAGACAAAGGTGGCTCCGGTCAAGTCTCTCTCAGTGCCACGTCTGGAGCTTTGTGGCGCAGTCCTGTTGGCTGAGTTATCTGCAGCCCTCCTCCTGAATCTGCCAGCAGAAAGTTTCCAGACTTTCTTTTGGACCGACTCAACAATTGTTCTCGCCTGGTTGAACAAGCCACCCTGCCGATGGACAACATTTGTGGCCAATCGAGTGGCCAAGATTGTCCAAGCCAGCGACGCCAAGAACTGGTCGCATGTGCGATCCGAGCACAATCCGGCAGATCTTGCAAGCCGTGGTGTCCTGCCACAAGAATTGGTTCGTAATCCTTTGTGGTGGCATGGACCAGAGTGGCTTCATCTCCCGTCGGATCAATGGCCAACTTCTCCAAGTCCCATTCCGGAGACTCTGCTGGAGCAGCGGATTAAGTGCAACGTCGCTAAGATACCTCCGACTCCCGACTTCCTGAGCAAGTTCTCTGAGTTTGGCAGGGCACTGCGCACGTCTGCCTATGTTCTCCGATTCATCGATAGGAGTCGGAAGTTGGCAGTTCCAAGCTCTACCGTGGTTCAGGCGGATGAGCTGTCACGGATCCAAGAGCGGCTAATCGTCATGGCTCAACGTCACACTTTTCCACAAGAATACCAATGTCTGCAGTCCAGGCAGCAGGTTCCTTCCTCAAGTTCAATCCGAAACTTGAACCCTTTCCTCGATGGCAAGGGGATTCTACGGGCCTGTGGGCGTCTGAGGGCGTCCCACTCGCTGCGTTACGATGAGAGTCATCCAATCATCCTATCGTATTCCTCGTCCTTTGCACGACTACTGGTTCGTTTCACCCATCGTATATCCTTACATGGGGGTAACCAAGTCGTTATGCGGCTGATCCGTTCCAGGTTCTGGATTCCCAAATTGAAGGTCCTCGTTAAATCCACCATCAACTCCTGCAAGGTCTGCGTCATCTACAAGAAGAGATTGCAGACCCAAATGATGGGGGACTTGCCCAAGGAAAGGGCGTCCTACTCGAGACCTTTCACGCACACTGGAGTCGACTTCGCTGGCCCATTCGAGATAAAGAACTACACTGGCCGAGCCTGCCTCATCACCAAAGGGTACGTCTGCGTCTTCGTGTGCTTCAGCACGAAGGCGATCCACTTGGAGGCAACATCGGATCTCACGACGGAGAAATTCCTGGCCGCATTCTCCCGTTTCATCGCACGGCGCGGGTGTCCACACCAAATGTACTCGGACAACGGAAAACCTTCGTTGGAGCTGACAAGGTGATCTCCAACGACTTCTTGGAAGCGACGAGGGAGTGCATCATCGCACAACACGCCCACAAGAGCCTATCCTGGCACTTCAACCCGCCGGGCGCCCCGCATATGGGTGGATTATGGGAAGCCGGCGTAAAGAGTTTTAAGGCACTCTTTACAAGGCGACATCCACCTCGAAATATACGTTCGAAGAGTTGTCCACTCTTCTCGCTAAAATCGAAGCCTGCCTGAATTCGAGGCCGATTTCCCCTATGTCCGAGGATCCGTCGGATTTACTAGCGCTCACTCCTGGCCATTTCCTCATAGGTGGCCCTCTTATTTCGGTGTTGGAACCACCAATTAACCAACCGGCCACCTCCATCCTCAATCGATGGCAGCGACTGAAGGCTCTTCACCAACAATTTTGTTTCCGTTGGAAAGATGAGTACCTGAAGGAGCTGCACAAACGGACTAAATGGCAATCCCCTACCCGGAACCTTCGGATCGGTGACATGGTCGTCATAAAGGAAGACAACCTCCCCTCTAACGAGTGGCGCCTAGGACGGGTGCTGACGACGTGTCCAGGCACCGACGCCAAGGTCCGAGTGGTAGATGTGCTCACGGCGCGGGGTACCATCCGAAGACCCGTTGCCAAACTTATTCTACTCCCGATGGACAGCAAGACTGACACCTCCACGTCAGAAGGACTGAAGGACGAATAACATCCTATCCTGTACTCTTATTCGTCGTCCTGTGTTGTCCTATGCTGTCCTGTTCCGTGTGTCATTGACATTGCAAAGAGGCTATTACAATAATCGTTTGTTTCTTTTTTGTTTTCGTTTCATGTAGTATGCCATCGCACGCATCCACCCATCAGAACCGCCCGCTGGCACCAACTCGTTCCGGTGTCGCGTGTGCCGTGGGATCCACCCACTCCGGAAATGTCAGCGATTCCTGAGGCTGACAGCGGAGAAACGGTTGAGAGCAGTACTCATCAACAAGTACTGCTCTAACTGTCTGGCCCACCAGCACTCCGGGCAATCCTGCCGCAGCGCGGGAAGGTGCAGGGTGTGTCGGGGGGATCACCACACACTGCTGCATTTCAAGGAGGCACGCAGCGCTCACGCCAACCGTCAGCGACGAGGCGAAGACCAACCGGTCTCCACCCGGTCCCGAACCCCAACAAGGCCACGCTCGCCAAGGCCGCGCTCGCCAAGGCCGCGCTCGCCAAGGCCGCGCTCGCCAAGGCCGCGCTCGCCACGGTCACGCTCCCGCTCGCCGTCACCCCATCGACCGGCCTCGCCGATGTCCGAGGAGGCCTTTCCGACGTCGCTCGCATCCTTGCTGCAGGACAAGGCTGTGAGCATACTTCCGACGGCCAACATCCTGATCGACACCGGATGCAAAACATTTGAGATGCGAGCGCTGATCGACCCGTGCGCGGCGACCAGCCGTATCAGCGCATCTTTGGCAACAGCCTACCGGCTATCCGTCACCCGCGTTGGTACGGAAGGCGTCTGCACGGCGATCATCCGCTCACGGACATCCGAGTTCCGTCGAAAGGTGCTGCTGCAGGTGGACTCGCAACTCTGCAGCCGCACCCCCCTCCGACCCGTCGATGGCGAGAACTTGGAGCAATTCCGCAGCATCACGCTCGCCGACGAACGCTGGTTCCAGCCATCGACGGTGTCCCTGGTGCTCGGCACTGATGTGTATCCTCACATCATCCTACCTGGCCTCCTGCCGAGCACCAACGGTTTGCCAATGGCCCAGAATTCCACCTTGGGTTGGATTCTGTCCGGTCCATTTGGACAATGATACCGTTTTGCAACTCATTGCAAGGGGAGGATGTTGATGCCAGATGACTGCAGGTGTGACCACTCAGGCCAGCTGACAGTGTGGTCGCGATCGAGAGTTATCGATAGCGACAAAGCTAGTATACTGTGCGTGTGACCGTGTCATACGCACAGACACACTGTTCTTGGTTTCCTCTGAAGATTGTCACCCTGCCCTTTTAGTGCTTTTTTCCATTCCGCCTTCTATCTTATGTTCAAATTTTCTGCACAAACCCACATGTAATATTTTCAAGTGAATAAATACTACACAAAGTTAAAGTTTAAATATTTTCAAAAAGTGAAAGTGTTATTATTTTCATCAAGAGTCGCCCCCTACACAGCCAGTAAATCCCAAATTGATTACGAAAATGGCACAGTTACATTAGGAGAATATAAATTTACATTTCAAAACGAAGAAGAAAATTCTGAAGAAACTTACACAGAAGATTGTGCAAATCCACCCTTGACCGAAGATAGGCCATTCAACTTCGCAATCGAAGATGAATTAAAAGAGTGTAATGAGTTCAGACTTGAACATCTTAACACAGAAAAGGTAGAAAAACTAAAAAGGTTTTACATGAATTTCGCGATATTCAGTACCGGGAAGGTGAAAATTTGACTTTCACCAGTACGATTAAGCATTCAATTCAAACGAAACACGAAGACCCAATATATAAAAGACCCTACAAGTATCCACAGGCTTATGATCAAGAGGTCAATAAACAAATTAACGAAATGATAGAGCAGGGTATAATTA